>NC_057795.1:214307062-214575838 GCF_018294505.1 Triticum aestivum | reverse complement strand
TAGAAGGAGATTGTTAAGTGTGAGTGTGTGTTTTGCCCATCCAGGCGGAAGTTATGTGCACAAAAGAGGAGAACGATTTGATGCGGCATTAGGATTGAGGGTAATTAACTACGTATGGAGACATAGAGACCTTGAACGTGCATGTGTGAGAGGTATACATGTAAACGTGGGATGTGTGTGTGTGCGCGCGCGCATGATCGAGATAAAAGAAAGAAGACATAAGTCCTAAGATCAACGACATTGGAGAGACGGATAGGCATGACAATATGCATCCATGTGAGAATGTAGGGAAGAAGGCCCGACAATTGAGCATGTGTTTTTGTCTTTAAGAGATAGTGGCGTGGGCTGGAGCATGCATCTGTAATGAGCAGAGGGGGTGAGGCGCAACGATTGTGCAAAAGAGATCAACCTATAAATGCATATGTGTGGAGAGACATATATAGTGTGGGTGATAGGAAGCAAGACTCCGTGCGAGAAAGAAATGTTGAAGGAGAAACTACAGATAGATACAGAGATGGAGATGCTAACTAGAGAGACATCCCTTAGTTTGGGTGTCGGAGATGACCGTCGGGTGGTTCAAAGGGTGAAGTTATATGTGTGTGTGAGAGGGCACTTGACTGCATGTAGAGAGAAACATATGTAGTGTGCGTGATAGGAATCAAGAGTGAGGGCGAGAAAGAAGGTTGATGGAGAAACAGATAAATAGAAAGATAAAGATGCTAGCTAGTGTGCGCTAGAGATAGGAGTCGAGTGGATCAGAAGGCTGGGTTATGTGTGTGGGTGTGAGAGAGATAGGGAGAGGGTGCATGCGAGTCACATACAAACAGATATCAGAGAGAAATGAGATCCAGAGAGACGGAGTTTTGTGTCTGCGAGAGAGAAAGATATTTCACAACGAGAGTGATAGCTAGAGAGACATATGAGGGAGCGCAAGATATCTATAGGGAGAGAGGGTGTGTTTGAGCGACATACAAGAGAACAATGGAGAAATATGAGACCATGGGAGACAGAGTTTGTGTTTGTGTGTGAGAAAGAGAGATTGAAGAGGAAGATCGTAGGTTCTCATATCTAAGGAGAAAAAGACATCTTTGTATGAGGGGTGTGCGAGTGGCACACATGGGAATTGTTGAGAGAAATGAGACCCCGGGAGACAAAGTTTTGTGTTTGTGTGAGAGAAAGAGATTCCACAGGGAGAATCATAGATAGAGACACATAGCAGGGAGCGAGATATACATAGAGAGAGATAGAGTGATGAAGGTCAAGGGAGAGAGTACCGTCAGTGTGTTATGAAGATAAAAGATCATTGTCGACATACAGGTAGCACTAGAGATGCCTGAGAGACGATGAACGCGTATAGGTCCAGAGAGATAGTCCTATATAAGCATGAGTGATAGCTATATGAGACGAATATCTCGATTAAAGGGGATTCAAATATTTAAACTGGAGATCACGACATCGATAATATCATAACGCGAATTGGTGTATCAAACATGCATATTCATTTGAATTTGGGCACACGTGTAATGTTATATAGTTTATCAATATTGGTGATCCATAGATTCTTCAATTACAAACAATGCATGGTTTATATGCAATTAATGTCAAAACGGGATTACACTATATGTTGCGTGTGTGAAACACATTACACATGTTTGAGAAGTTAAAAAAACCCGCATGAAACACACATTAATTGGAGACAGTTAGCGAGGAATGCATACATTGGATTCCAACATAAAGTGGTTTCAAATATTTGAAAATCCAAATTGATGGATACAACCTTATGAATCTGAGATCATGCCATTTGTAAACCATATTTATTTATAAATGGTGTTGTGCTTTTGAAAGTATATATAAAAAATGATGTATATAGAATGTAATTCCAATTGAAAATGGATCCCGCCCGAAAAAAATAGTAAAATACAAACGGGATTCAAATTGAGTTGGCAAGGTAAACGTGAACTGTACAAACTTTGAACGAAGCGGGGAAAGTCGCAGTAACCACCCGAAACCAAAATCTGCGAGATGGAAATCACTACTGCCTATCCCTGCCACGCAAAGCCTATCTGCTGGATTTCTATATGTTTCGATAGGGGTAGGTTTGTAATTTCACCCAAACGTGACGTAACCGCCTCTCACCCGGATTCATACATGGTGGGCGCCAAACACAGTGTGCCCTCGACCAAAATCGACTCCCTCCCCGATTCATATTCATACACGATGGGCGCCAAAAACAAACTCTCGTTGGCGAATATTCGGTGTATGCGAGATTACCGTCCTATCCCCAACCGACTAATGTTGCTGTGATGTAGTAGAAATTTGAAACGGGGGCTAAGTTTGTAAATTTCCTCACATTTGAGACAAGCACGCCCTGAATACATGGTTCCCCCCCTTCCTCTCTACCTCCCTTTTCCCCATTCATACTCCGTGGGCGCCAGAACATCCTCTCCACCCCACCCTCCTCCGTCCGCCGCCGTCCGCCACCCCATCCACCGCCGTCCTCCTCCACCATGCCAGAGCTGATACCCCGACGCCGCCGTCCATTACAAGAGATCGACCTCTCTCATCCACGCCTTCGGACTGGGATCCTTGCATCCCATCCTCTCGAGTCATCCCCGCCGTCGTCCACCTTGCCGGCGCCGCTCCTACGACCGTCTCGTCCACCGCGCCCCGCCGTCACCGTCTACCCTCCTAGATCTGCTTCCACGCCGCCGACAGCCATCACTACCGCAGCACCATCAAGTTCTCAGCAGATACGTACACGGCGCCGCACCAGAGGCGGTACTCTTTCGTATCTGCTCAACTTATTTATTGCAGCAAGAAAATAGATCGCCACTGCTTTACTCTCATTTCTTGTCTTGGTTGCGAAGTTGCCTTTGTCCGGTTTGCACCTTCAGATCCGCCATGGCACGCTCAACACTATACTCCCAATGCTTATGGTTTTCCCCTTTTATATTCCACACTAGTTAAATCATAGTAGACTAAATTTCAAAATTGGGTCAGTCGATTTTTCAGAGCTCGCCGAAGTTTGCCGGTGCGATCCAAGGGGCTCGGGTGGTTGTGGGGCCTCGCCGAACGAAGAAAACTCGACGCGGGTGGGGGGTGGGGGTGGCGGAGGAACACAGGTGATGGGGGCCGGTGGTCCGGCCGGCGGCCCGTGAGGTGTTCTGTATGGGAAGAATCGGAGACGAGGAAGAAGAAGGGTTAGGAGACGTAGGATCTTCATCCAAATGCCTGAAATGGTCGAGAGACAGCTGGGAGTTGCATTCTCAATGCACTCTGGTTCATCATGTGTGGGAACTGCGCAACCAACATTTTATTATCCAAAATCTGCTTGCTCTTCTTTACCATGTTCGATAGTGCTGGCCCTGTACATGATTGATAGGCTTTCAATTACTAGCGGCAATACAACACCGTATTTTCAAGCCAGTTCCACTTTCCCGATTTATATATCGTGGTTATGGTGTACCTTGTTATGTACACTATGATCTACCTAGTTGTTGTGTGCTCTTGTTATCATGGTTTGGCAATAAACTATCTATACAGTATATTATGAACCTATCATCTGCCAGCTATCCTTACTTCTGGAGCCTATTTTTTTGTGTACTTGTGCTAGATTATATAAATGCACGCACGATATTACAGCACACATGAGCTCTCTCATCAGAATCCAATGATAGCGCATAAGTGTTTACAGGGGCGCCCCTATATTAGAATATCATCTGCATTACATAGATAATCTCACAACTATTTATGTTTTCATGGTTCTCAGATATTATACGCAATTACAGTGAATATCAGAATCCCCGCATCAGAAGAATATTGTGGAACACTGCAATGACTTACAAAATTGGCACCAAGGCATTGAGTGCCATTCTGGAAGCAATGAAACTCGTACGCTCCCCACCTGTTGATTCTTGTTCAGAATATCATCCTAAATACTATTGTAACCTCGAGGAGTCAAAGGCAGATGGCCTATCCTGTTCACCCATCAAGGTGCATGTTCTAATTTGGCAAGGCTTTATTGATTGCGCGTATCATGCATATGTTGTCTTGCATTTCTTCTACTTTGTTGCACCACCATCTGCTTAGTTTACTCATCATATAACTCGAGATGCCATGCCCATCCATTATCAATACATATTCCATCTGTCGTCATACCATGTTTTTCCACTCAAATGCTGTTCTTGTGCATCAGACATCAAAAAGGAAGAGGGTGATTGCCGAACCTGAAGGAGCACCAGCATAGTCCTTGAAAAACATGGTGGTGCCGGAGAAATCAGACAGCGCCCCACTTATATTGGTTGTACAACCAGTGACACAAAACATAGGACCGACTCCAGCAGACTGTACACATACTTCACTGGCCACACCACTAGCCCCACCACACAGGACTTGCACTCCAGCAAAAGGTATACCGATTTCATTTGCCATAGCACCAGTGGTACCACAGAAAAATCCCACTCCATCAAAAAGTATAGCAAGTCCACCGGCCGAAGACCTACCCCAACTGCAGAGACGGCCAATTCCTGCAGATTGGAACCCCATTCCATTTATTCCCAGTTTAAAAGACAATGCTTTCAATGTTGTTAGGGACTACGTGCATATATTCCCATCATGGGAAGATTATAGTGAAGACAAACACCATTTTCACATCTTCCTGTCCAACTTACATGTAAGTGCTATTATTCATGGTTATTATTTTCCTGTTTTCTGCTGATCGAACACATCAATGATCTACATTACATTGCTGTAACTAGGTGAGGGTCAATTTGGTTAGTCATGACTAGCAAAGCTTGCTTGTGCTTTTCAAGGAAGCATTGCAACAGTATCGGTGTTACCTGAGGAAATCACACTTTGATGGCAAGTCTATAAACGAATTTCCGGTGAAGTCTCCTGTGCTAAATTTAGAAGACATTGAATGGAAAAACCTTGTTATGCACTAGTCTCGTTCCCAGGATGAGGTACTGTCTATGAAATCAAAAGACAATTTGAACTTCTACTTTTTCGCATGTGCCTTATGGATCTTTTTTGCAGGAAATTAGCTCGAAGAAGAATTCTAGTTTGAAAAGAACGACAGGATATCGCAAATATGCTGCTCGCTGCTTTGCTCTTATTAGTACCTGTTGTCCTGTATTACTGTACTTGCATACATACCTGGTTCATTATGTGACAGCAGTATGCATGATAGCTTGCTTATCAATTGTTCGCTCCAAATTATGTGATCAGTATAAATGGTTACATTAGTGTAGAATATATCCAATGCCAATGAATTTTTTTAGCTCTGCATTGTTCTTGTAAGTACATGCTGTCCTTTATTAGTGTACTTATATTGACAGGTAGTTTTTCGTGTACCATCACTTTGTAGCTTATTTTCCTTTGCCCTCCATTTTCTACACATCAGATCTATATTTACTCTTACCATAAGGTTGGTACTGAAGAAGTTTAGCTGTGCATTGCTCTTGGCTGTGACTTTTGCCTGTATCACTGCACATACATTTATAGCTACTTGGTTATGTAGCATCACTCTTCATCTTATCTTAAATATTCTCCATTTTTCGTATATTATCACATCTATATTTACTCTTAACAAAATGTAGAATAAAGGCAATGCTTATGAAGAAGATTTTGTGCTAAACTTCTTCAATTGCCCCCCCCCCATCAGCATGGACAAGGGCTTTATAGAGCCTGTCTTCACCAGTAATGTAAGTTTGTCCTTCTCAAGTCTTCAAACTTTGTTGTGTATATTTGGTTAGGCATGACTGCAACTGCTGTTTATTTTTGGTGTTTGCATCAAATTGCATGTTTAAAGTTTATTATGTAGTTCATAAACAAAAGTTTGTCCTTCTCAATTTAAGTTTTCAGTTGTACAACCAAGTTCCTTCTTCATACCATGTAAATTAAACTATACAGAGCAAGTGATCTTCTTTTGCACTGCATGTATGCTTCTATTCTTCATCCGTAATCCAGTGGTGTGGTGAACCTACCCACTACAGCACAATGTCATATTCTACAATGTCTTAACTATGAACAATGTCATATCATTCTACTATTATTTAAACCGTCTCCTTATTTGCAAATCTAAAATGGGATAAATTGACAGGACACTAACCATTGATACTTATGAGTTCTTGATATGTTATCCAGTGGTGTCGTGAAGCTGCCAACTCCTTCACAATGTCATTTCCTGCCATGTCTTGACCTGAACAATACCATATTGTGTTAATGCAATTTTTAACTGTGCCACTTTATTCGTCAGTAAGAAATGTGATGAATTGTCAGCACTGATACTTTTATGTGCAAAACCTGTCATCTGTCTGCTTGTTTATCTTTCAGAGTGAGGAAGATATAAGTGTTGAACAAGCGTAGTCTCATCATCTTGGTCAGCTGCTTGCGCTGCAGCTCCCCTGCAGGGCTAACCTTTCTTGAACTCTATTGAAGTGATGTCGGTTTTGTATATTATTTTGTTGGTGTGTTTATTTGCACTGGTGGCGATCTTTGATGCCCAGTGTATGTAATCTGTTGTCTGCTTGTGCTTTATTATCATAGTGGCGAACTTTGATGCCCAGTGGATGTAATATGTTGTAATTTCTTTATTGTATAGTCTAAGTTTTTTCTTATTCACGATGCTGCAGTTATTTTACTGTATATATATCATGTATCCGTAGTAAACCGGCCAAACCATAAAATTACGGTACATAATTGGGCTGTCATGCAATCACGATGTATGATCCGCATCATGGGCCCCGTCAAACTAGCCCACTAGTAGATTCGGGCCTTTAATAGGCCGAGTAACCCCCGGCCCTCTTTCCGCAAGAAAACTCAATGGGCTTTTAGGAGGCTGAGAAGTAGGCTGGGCCTGAAACGTGCCGAATAGCTCACGGGCTGGCGGCAGCCCGAAATGGACCCCGGCCCATGATTGTACGAATCAATTCATGGGCTTTTAACAGGCCAAAGTTGTCTCGGTCCTTGTTTGGCCGAATCAGATATCGGATGCGAGCAGGCCAGATGCAAACCGGGCCGTAGTTAGGCCCAACTATATGACGGGCTTTTAACAGGGCGAAATTAATATAGGGCCGAAATGTTAAATAGGCCCTTAACAGGCCGAAACTAATATCAGGCCGAATTACTAAATGGGCGTTTAGCAAGTGGGCGCAAAAGCATAGCGTCCAGTCAACGGGCCGAATCTGATGTGGGCCATAATTGAGCCCAAAGCCTCTTAAAGGGCCGGACCTGATCTGGGCCGTGATTTGGCCCAGAAAGTGGGAGGCTTTTAACGGACCGGATCTTATATTGGCCATTATTAGGCCCGGAACGTGGCAGACCATTAATGGACCGGATCAATTATGGGCCGACATTTGGCCCAAAACATGGCAGCCAGTTAATGGGCCGGCCTACTAGGGTCCTCAAAATCTTGTGGCCTATAGTTGGGCCGGCCCATTAATGTCGGCGAAATCTCGTGGGCCTTTAGCTAGGCCGGCCCATTATGATCCGCAAGAATTTTGTGGGCCTTTACCTGGGCCGGCCCATTATGACACACAAAAATCTTGTGGGCCTTTACCTCGGCCGGCCTATTATGGCCCATGAAATCTTGTGGGCCTTTAGCTGGGCCAGCCCATTATAGTCCACAAAATCTCATGGGCCTTTAACTGGGCTGGCCCATTATGGGCCGCAAAATCTTGTGGGCCTTTAGTTGGGCCGGCCCATTTAAACTTGATTAGGCGTGCCACGTGTCGACGTATCATAGGCGCCTTCTGTGCAATGATTGGATGCCATCTGTCCCAACGATGACCCGACACGTGTTTCCTCCAGCCAATGATGATTTTACACATGGAAAATCCCCATTGGTCGGGGCTATTAACGGGTTATCGGATCCAAAACCCGACCCGTTAGCTTAACGGCGTTCCGTTACAGTGGATGCCATGTGTCGGTCACCCTTAACGAAAGCATTTCTGTGATGCACGATTTATTGTCATGGAAGTGCACACTTCCGTGATGATAATTTTGGTAATGTCATGGAACACTTCTACGACAGCACAGGTATGACTATCTTGATTCTGTCATAAATTTGTCATGGATGTACATGCATGACAAAAAACGTGACCTACTGTGACAAACACGTATCATCACGGAAGTGTATTCTTTTGTAGTGGTAGGGGATTCGAAGAAGGGTTCTGATGCGAGAATCACTAGCATACACTTTCCTGTTTTACGATACTTTGCCGTATTTGCTAGTCGATGCTTAATTGGTCGTGGAAATAGTGGAAACTTCAGTGTTCCTGATATTATTATTCTGCTTCATGCCTTATTTGGTGATAACACTTATAGTATGGTGCCATTATTGCTAAATGATTGAGCTTAAACCATACAAAGGGCCCCATCTTTGGAGGTATCTATGCTGCACATCTTGCTAAACATTTTGAGATACCTATTAGACACGACGAGAAAGAGGAGACACTGCTGCCTCATACCTTTTTAGATTACAGGAGCATGGTAGCACATGAGTTTAATGTTGACAACGATGATAAGATGCTTCTGTATAAGTTGAGATTTAATAAGAAACACAGTGAGATTATTACCCTGCCTGCGCCTTTGTTGTTTGATTTAACTATAGGCCAGTACCTCGTCTTGCCGAAGGCCGTGTACGCACACCGAGGCCAGACATCAGCTCCAGAGCCTGAGCCTGAACCTCCACTGGACCCTTTTCGTCCATCATCTTATTAGTGGGATCTGGAGGAGATTGCTAGCCAGTGGTATCCTGATGACACTCCTCGGTACACTAGGGAGAGTAGCTGCGGTCCTTGGAATTAGACCAACTTAGGCCAAAAGCCTAAGCTTGGGGGAGTACGTATTCTCACCGACTTTACATTCATGTTCACACACTATTCTAGTTGTCTGTGCTCATACTCTTTCATTGTAATATCCATGCTAGTTTAATTTTTTTATTTTTCTAGCTTTCTTCTTGTGTGTTTGTTAAGCCTTAAGAAAAACCAAAAAATTAGTTAGTTTAATTTCCATGCTTGTAGTAGTAATTAAAATGAAAACCCAAAAAGATTTGTCGTTCTTCTTTTACTTGCTGGGAGCTTTCCCATGTAAATAGTTTTATTTTCTTTTCTTTCTTTTGGGGGTTGAGAGTAGAAGACCATATTGAAATTGTTTAGTGGCTCTCATATGCATGATTGTTGATTTAACTTAGAGCCCATGTTACTTTGTCTTCTCTCTTGAATTGAATGCTTGCAAATTCCAGCTTAGTCCAATGCACGTGCACTATTATTATTATACACATCATTCGGTCGTGCAAGTGAAAGGCAATAATGATGATATATGATGCACTGATTGAGATGAGAGGAGCTGGTATGAACTCGACCTCTCTTGTTTTTGTAAATATGATGAGTTCATCGTTCCTGATTCAGTCTATTATGAAGTAAACATATTTGCAATGACATTTATAGATTATAGTTGCCTATGCCATGCTTAATTAGCTATGGGTTTATAATTGTTTACCTTGCGTGCCAACACGCTATTAAAATGGTTATGATGTGGTATGATGGGATGGTATCCTCCTTTAAATGAATTGAGTGACTCGACTTGACACATGTTCACGCATGTAGTTGAAACAAAATCAACATAGCCTTCACGATATTTATGTTCAGGGTGGATTATATCCTACTCATGCTTGCACTTGGGGTAAATTAATTTTAATGCATGTTCATGACTGTTGTCGCTCTCTCAGTCTTCCCAGTCTTTTGCTAGCCTTCACCTGTACTAAGCAGGAATACTGCTTGTGCATCCAAACTCCATAAACCCCAAAGTTATTCCATATGAGTCCACCATACCTTCCTATATGCGTTATCTACCTACCATTCCAAGTAAATTTGTATGTGCCAAACTCCAAACCTTCAAATAAAATTATGTTTTGTATGCTTGAGCAACTCATGTTTCAACTAGGGCTATCTATATCTTCCATGCTAGGTGGGTTAGTCTCAAGAGGAGTGGACTCCACTCCTCATTCACGAGAAAATGGCTGGTAACCGGGATGCCCAGTCCCATGATCAAAAAGATGAAAGAAAATCAAAATAATCAAACAAAACTCCCCATGGGTTGTTTCTAGTTGAAGGCACTCGTTGTTTTGAGCAAGCCATGGATTGATGCTTGTTGGTGGTGGGGGAGTATAAACTTTTACCATTCGGTTTGGGAACCGCCTATAATGTATGTAGCATCGAAGATATCACCATCTCATAGTTGTTGCGTTGACAGTGAAAGTATGCCGCTCAAAATGTTATTCATCTCTATTTTAAAATCGAGCTCTGGCACGTCTAAAAATCCATGCTTCCCTCTATGAAGGGCCTATCTATTTACTTTTATGTTGAGTCATCACTCCTCTTATTAAAAAGCACCCGCTGGAGAGCACACTGTCATTTGCATTCATTACTTTTAGTTTACATTGGGTATGACTTGACTGGATCTCTTTTACCATGAATTACAATGTTTAGTCAGTCCCTGATCTTTAAAGGTGCTCTGCATTTATGTTTTGCGGTCTCAGAAAGGGCTAGCGAGATACCATCTTGTTATATCATATTATGATTGTTTTGAGAAAGTGTTATCATCCGAGTTTTATTATTAATGATCGCTAGTTGATTATGCCATTGATATGAGTAAACATGAGACCTAAGTGTTATTGTGAACGTGGTTAGTTCATGATCTTTGCTTGAAAACTTGAATGCTGGCTTTACATATTTACAACAACAAGAGCAAACAGATTTTGTAAAAGTTTTTCTTTATCACTTTCAGTTTATCAACTGAATTGCTTGAGGACAAGCAAAGGTTTAATCTTGGGGGAGTTGATACGTCTCCAACGTATCTACTTTTCCAAACACTTTTGCCCTTGTTTCGGACTCTAACTTGCATGATTTGAATGAAACTAACCCGGACTGACGCTGTTCTCAGCAGAACTGCCATGGTGTTGTTTATTGTGCAGAAAACAGAAGTTCTCGGAATGACCTAAAAATCCACGGAGATAACTTTTGGAAAATATAAAAAATACTAGCAAAAGAATCAAGGCCAGGGGGCCCACACCCTGTCCACGAGGGTGGGGGGCACGCCCCCTCCCCCTGGGCGCGCCCCCCTATCTCGTGGGCCCCCTGCTGCTCCATCGACCTCAACTCCAACTCTATATATTCCGTTTCGCGGAGAAAAAATCAGAGAGAAAGTTTCATCGCGTTTTACGATACGGAGCCGTCGCCAAGCCCTAATCTCTCTCACGAGAGCTGATCTGGAGTCCGCTCGGGGCTCCGGAGAGGGTGATTCGTCGCTGTCGTCATCATCAACCATCCTCCATCACCAATTTCATGATGCTCACCGCCGTGCGTGAGTAATTCCATCATAGGCTTGCTGGCCGGTGATGGGTTGGATGAGATTTACCATGTAATTAAGTTAGTTTTGTTAGGGTTTGATACCTAGTATCCACTATGTTCTAAGATTGATGTTGCTATGACTTTGCTATGCTTAATGCTTGTCACTAGGGCCCGAGTGCCATGATTTCATATCTGAACCTATTATGTTTTCATGAATATATGTGAACCCCGAAGTAACAATAATTGGGATACTTCTTGGTGATGATCGTAGTTTGAGGAGTTCATGTATTCACTATGTGTTAATGCTTTGGTCCGGTACTCCATTAAAAGGAGGCCTTAATATCCCTTAGTTTCCGTTAGGACCCCGCTGCCACGGGAGGGTAGTACAAAAGATGTCATGCAAGTTCTTTTCCATAAGCACGTATGACTATATTCAGAATACATGCCTACATTACATTAATGAACTGGAGCTAGTTCTGTGTCACCCTATGTTATCGCTATTACATGAGGAATCGCATCCAACATAATTATCCATCACTGATCCAATGCCTACGAGCTTTTCACATATTGTGCTTCGCTTATTTACTTTTCCGTTGCTACTGTTACAATTACTACAAAACTGCTATCTTTACTTTTTGCCATTGTTACCATTACTTCCATACTACTTTGCTACTAAATACCTTGCTGCAGATACTAAGTTATCCAGGTGTGGTTGAATTTACAACTCAACTGCTAATACTTGGGAATATTCTTTGGCTCCCCTTGTGTCGAATTAATAAATTTGGGTTGAATACTCTACCCTCGAAAGCTGTTGCGATCCCCTATACTTGTGGGTTATCACAAGGCAACATATGCATGATATGACTAACATCATCATGCCAAGGTAGAGCAAACACCTTGGGGGGTAAATAGGAGTGGTCAGCAGCGTCTAAATCCGCCTGAGAACAGATATCTTCCTCTAGATTACAATCTGGAGAGGGGTGGGGAGGGTTTGCCATTGAACCCACCATGGAGCGATGTCTGCATGACATTGTATTGCCGCGCAAAACTCTTCTCTTTTTCTCTACATGTTCAGCATGACTGTGTACAATATCTAACATGCATACAAAAAATATGGTGAGATTATGTAAGGAGAGCATGCAGAAATTTAGAGTGATGGTAACAACGAGTGGATGGATCCAAAAATAATGATAGCAGGATGATGATTGCTTTAATTTAATAAAAAGACAGATGATGATTGCTTTACTATTTGTTTCCCACTCAAGATGAACAACATAGGCATACCCTAGGTGAACCAGATATTAGACAGACATACTATTCATTGATGCCTCGATATGTGCCCCACAACTAATTTAGAACTCAAGTTTGAACATTAATTTGGACCTGACTTGGAGTCCAAGAGGTGAACAGGACGATAAAGTAGCAGGTAATTTTAAGCAATGCATAACATAAGCAGAAACAAAAGTGTGCGACCTCTCTTGTGGACCCGTGTACTCCTCAAGTTCATCTGCTGAGTCGATGATGGTGATGCCGTTGTGGTGGGTGCCGACAGCAGGGAAGGAGATCTGAGGCGGCAAAAGACGGTCAGGAGTCGTGATGTCTGGCTTGGTGGATGCTTCTATTGATGAAGCAGCTCAGGTGAGGTGGACGACGTCGCAGCAGGAGCAGGACAAACCACACAAAGTTCCCTTCGACACCTACATGTAACTGAAGTAATTCTATAAGGGCTCATTTGGCTTGCATGATTTGAAAAACGCAGGGATAGGAAAAACACCAGAATAGGATAGGAATTCACATGGTAAATAGAGCATTTGTAAACACAGGATTTTTGTCAACCTGGTTGTTTGGTTTACAGGAATTGGAAGAGCAGAGGAATGCAAAGAAACATGGCCAAAATAAAGTGAAACCATATGAAAGTGTGTACAGTTAGAATGTTATTCTGCCACTAATGCACTTGGTCTTGTTTTCATACATAGGATTTTGAAAAGTATGTCTAGGTGGATGTTTTGCTTCATTCCTTTCAACAAAATGCATGAATAATTGAATAGCAGAGTGCCATTGGAAAATTCCCTATTGCTATGTTTTTTCATTGAACCAAAATAGACCTAATGGATCGACATGAATGTATAGTAATAAGTGATGCAACAAGTGTACAACCTCTTTGCTGTAGCCATGTAGACCTCAGCATCATTGGGTTGGTCGCTCAAGCAGTTGAGGCAGAGGTGGTTGTCGAAGGTGTGGAGGGAGATCTGAGGAATCTGTAGACGGCGTCCAGGGCACTGCTCTGTTGTGATGGATCGTTCTGTCGTTGGAGTAGCTCCAGTGAGCCGTAAGACGTCAAGGCTGAAGCAACACAAGACAGACATCGTCAATCTCAAGTGATATTCTAATAGCATCTCGAATAGATGATGTAAAATGGATGTAAAATTTAGATCACCAAAAACCACCTGACTACAAAAGATGAGGTAAAACTGTTTACTCTGAACTTAACTGTCGAAACTGAAATTTACTATGGAATCTGAATGTTACTGTTGAAACTGAACGCAATGGTAGCAGAGAGGCACTTGACATGTAGTTTAGGGAGGGCTTGTAGTTCATCTTCAACCTGCACCCCCCTGAGCCGCCAGCCACCACCGGCCGAACCACCGGCCCCAGCGCCGCCTCGCCGCCCCGAAACAACTCCCCACCGCCGGTCCGCCACCACCCCGGCCAGCCCTCTAGGCCCCCCACCCTGAACCCTAAGATAGATCGTGGGGTAACTCTCCAGCAAGCCCCCGTCCCCTCTGTAGGTGGTTCTTCCTTAACTTCGGCGAGCCCCCCAAACCCCTGAAAATCGACTGACCCAAAAGTCGATTCAGTCAACTGAAGTGTGGCTACATTGGAGCAGAGCAGCAGAACGAGCGAGGGGGAGAGCAGCAGCAGCAGCGCGAGCGAGCGAGCGAGAGACGGAGCAGCAGTAGCTGGTCAAGCAAGCGATCGAGCGAGAGCCGGAGCAGCAGCAGGGTGAGCGAGTGAGCGAGAGCCGGAGCAGCAGCAGCAGATCCAGCTGGTATAGCCACCACCGCCGAAGGGGCCTCACACTAGGGAGAGCTACCATGGAGATGTCGCCTGCGACGCCGGCTTCAAGGTAGCTGCTCCATGGGGGTGAGGGATGGAGCACTGTCGGCGCCGGGAGGTCGAGTTAAGGAGAAGGAGCGATGCGATGAGTGTACAACCTCTTTGGTGGCGTCGAGTAGGACGTAGCTTCGTCTGAGGAGTTGGTGAGGATGATGTTGTTCTGGTGGAGCAGGCTAAGGCGGCGCTGTGGGGATGGAGCAGCCGCGATAGAGGAGGCGATCATCGGAGCAGCTCCTTGGAGGTGGAGGAAGGGGCGGCTGAACCGGCGGGACGACAAGATGGACGACGGATACTCATCCGGGGAGGTGGACGAGGGACTTCGAGCTTTTGCGGTGGACGATGTCGTCGGGGAAGAGACTCTGGCTGGGCAGTAGTGAGGTGGCAGACGGAGGAGGGTGGGGTTTCAGGGCTGGAGCGGAGAGGTTATGGCGGCTGGGATTTCGAATGGCGAAAATGGGGCGATGGGAGGGGGTGAACCATGACTTAGGTACACGCTTGTCCAAAATGTAGGGTGTGTTACAAAAGTACCCCCTACCAATTTGAACTATCGGCCCTTTCGGCTCAGGGTTAGAAGGGGGATTTCGCGTGTCGGGATTTGGCAGCTGGAGGGAGTTTTCGCGCACGTTGTAATATTGGGATAGCAAGTCGCGGGTTTTGAAGGCTCCAGTTTTGGGAGCACGATATCTGAATTTTCGGGATATAACAAGACGCGGGTTGAATTTTAGGGACAAGCCTAACGTGTAGTAATATTGTACTTGTACGTACCAAATCAATTCGCACGTCCCTCAACCAAAAAGAAAACGAAAAAAATAAAACTATTCACACCACACAAAGAGAGAGTCTTGCCCCGTTTTACTATACAAATGCTAGTCAAAATATTAGAGCCTAATGCGTTTTTCGATGCTAACTTTGACAAAATATTAGAGCAATAATATATGACATGCAACTTACACAAAGCACACCATTAAATTCGCCTGTGAAAGGTTCTTTCAATGATATAATTTTCACATTGTGCATGTCATGTACTATTAATCTTGTAAATAGTCAAAGGCGGTCTCATTACGCCCTATATAGATGGAAGGAGGGAGTATGAATCCATGTTATGTCCAATTAAATTTTTTCTCTTGCTGTATAATGCATGTAACCTACTCATACCAACATTTTAGTGCATTCCAAATGTCTATACTACCGCTGCAATTCGAACTAAATTTAAATTCGTTTCTCTATTTCAATAAGAATCTACAATCATGATTGTTGCCAACTTCAACAATCATTCATGTATTACCTTAATAACACACCACATGATTACTATGGAGATAGATATGAACTATGTGTACTACATGAACTCGAATCCTATTTTTTGAATACACTTGATGTTGATTCCAAATAATTGTACATTTGATGTACTAACTATATATTCATAATCTAAACCATATTCCATACGTACAACATGTTTATCACACAAATTAGAGTGCCCTGCCCCCTACATTATGACAAGTATTTAGACCTGAGCTGCAAAAGCCACACATTAGCCCAAATTATTATCAATGTTCTACATTATGATATCTTCTTCAAGTATCCGTATCCACTTTTTTATAATGAGTTATGATCTTTGTTTTTCTTTTACACGTTCAGCATCCTCTTCTATTTGTAGCCAGCTAGCGCTAACTTTCTATTGTGCATGCACATCCCCGCCCCCCTCTCACCCACCCTTAGCCTCCCCACCATCGCACACATTCATTATTTCTCTTTAGGTCGTCCACCCGCGGTGTGTGTGGGCCCCCGGCTCCTTCTTTCCGGCACACACCGGTCGATATACCTCTCTAGCCAAGTGTGCCTACAACAAACACATATATACTTCCCCTCTTCTCTTCTCACCGTCCATGCCCCCCTATGTCCAATATGGTTCCACGCAGGTGCACACTCCCGCCCCTCTTTTCATAGATCACATACTCGCACACTCCTGCCCCCTCGACATGGTAGGCATCTCGCACCACCTCCTAGCCGCACCCCTCTCCCCTTGTCTATCTCTCCGGACCTTATTTTCTTCTAACACATGCAGGTGTGTATATGAACTGATCTCCCTACATATAGCCAGGTTCACTATAATTCGTTTTCCCCACGCACCGATACACTTACCTCGCTAGTTATGTCTCTCCCTTTCTCGGACACACGATGGTTGATCTTCCTATGTAGTTATGTATGCTTACCACAACCATATCTTCTCCCCTCATCATCCTTGCATACCTCCCGACCTGTCTCTCACACGCACGTGCATAGACATACAGACATCCCCCGCCCTATCTTATTGATATTGCACTCATACCCTTCGTTTGTCAAGCAGGTCTCTCCCACCATTTGTGAGACGCCACTCCACCACCAACCCTCCGATGCTCTACCTTTCTCTTTCTCCCAACCTTATTCCTCTGCTACACATATCCATGGATGTCGATCGATCTCCCTCAATACATAGCTAGGTCTCTCTCCTTCCCCACACATATACTAGTCGATCAGTCTCTGCCCCCTCCCCCCCCCCACATGGATAGTCGAACATTGTAGGTAGGTATCCATGCCACGGAGAAAAACTGCACCTCTGCCCTCTCAAATTCCAGCAGGCCAGCCGCCATGTATCTTTGACGTGGGCAAACACAAATTCGATGCACTCTTTATCGATCGCGCAGCCACACACTTCATCCCTGTTTTCAATTCTATCGATATCTCACGTCTATGACTACGTTTCACACACATTGCATATGCTATGTTTTTCTGTTTGAGATATCATCAACACATTGCCTCTGTTTCGCACAAACCATCTCTCTCACACCCACCCACATGCGTACCTGCACCTAAAGAAGAAGTGCACACAGGACGCACGTACTCACGTCTCGTTCCCGAGCACACCCGCGAGGGTACACGGTGGAGTTCGTTTCTGATCTGCGGTACCCGGCGGAAAGGGAGGATGTGCATCGTCTCTCTGTTCGACGGCGTTGAGGCAGCATGTCCTGATCTGCGGTACCCGCCGTTCTCTCTGGCCAAGCTTCGGTGCGGTAGGGCCTTCGCCACATGCTCGCTATCGTAGTATGGGCAGATCCCGGCCGCCAGTGCCCTCCTAGTAACATCCCGACGACCCTCAGGTACAGCTTCCTCCGGCCTTGCTCCACTGCCCATCTTCCCATGTTGCTGCATGTGGATCTTCTTTAGTTGTTTTCTTAAATCGTATCTCGGCCGGCGTACTTTCCATCTTGCAATCTCGTCCTCAAACCATTTTTGATAAACCACCATGTGCTATCTTTCCCTTATTATATGGGATATGCTTCTTTTTTGTCAGCGTATGTGTCTTCAATTCGTGTTATTGGGCAGTAATTGTTTCCTTTCTACCTCCTTTTGCAAATAGGGCTATCCATTTTCACCTCATTGCTATTGCGACCTTTCGGTGAACTGCACAAATCACTTTTTTCTTAAGAGTGTTTTGTGCAGTTCCGCCAAAATATCACACGGGCAATGTTTTTACATTTCTGTGGGACTGCAGAAAGGGAGATTGGTTTTGCTATCCTCCTCATCCAACTCCGTGTCTAATTTTCTCCAACAAGAAGTTAGTCCTAAAGAGAGATCGTAGAGGTGATCGGCTTCTATTTATGTGTGTTATGTTTCATCATCTAGTTCCCCTATTATTGTAATGACACTGACTGGATATCTTTGCAAACAGGGATGGTCCACTCGATTTTAGTGGAGCTACACAAAATGATAGGATTGTGGTGTCCTCCATACACCTCTTTTTTGGCTACAGAGCTGGGCAAAACTAGCTGCCAAGCAATGAACACTGACTGGATATCTTTGCAAACAGGGATGGTCCACTCGATTTTAGTGGAGCTACACAAAATGATAGGATTGTGGTGTCCTCCATACACCTCTTTTTTGGCTACAGAGCTGGGCGAAACTAGCTGCCAAGCAATGAACACTGTGCCAAGGAAATGGAGCCATGCCTACGAACATCATAGATCAATTATATTTTTTTCTTTATTTGTACACCTTCTCACAACTTTGTCTTCATTTGTTATGTGAATATTGGCATTGATCTGTGAAACATTGAGATGCATTAGCCATGGTAGCCATGGTAGTTTCATTTGTATTTAATGGAATGTTGTAACGATATAATCTCGAGGCAAGACACATGAATCCTAAGTTGAAATATATTTTTCCTGCGGGAACCAAAGTTGAAACCTTCATAGCATCACACTACAATTTCATTAAAATTATGCGTACATATAAACAAATCCTGAAGGATTGATAGCAATGCCAGAAACAATTCAACTTCATTTCACCGACATGTTGGACATCCTTCATCCGGCTCCACCCGCCATGCAGCAATATTGAGTGCACAACACAACTTCTAGGAAATATTCACCCGGTCGTTGCACCGCGGTAGTAATGACTAGTGAGCACTCAAATCACAGAGCCCCACCTTCGCCACAGTAAGTTGCTCCGACGAAGCAACCATCATTTCTCTGTTCCTTGAATCTGCTGGTACTCTCATATTCCCATAGTAATAAGTTGCTCGGGCGAATCAACCATCACTATATCCGCTCATGTGTGATGACCACAGGAGCTATCCATTCAGATTGTATGTTAAAAAAAATAAAGGTCGATAACTAATGCGGCAAATTTTCAAAAAAAAAAACTAATGCGGCACCTCGGGCCAATGCGGCCAGATCGCATTTTGCACGAGAAATTACACACCATGTTTCGTTGACATGTGGTCCCGTTCGAACGTATCAGTGAGACGACAGCGAGTCCTTTTCTACTAATATTTTCGAACGGACATGTAGGCCAGGGCGCCTCTTCGTGTACCGTGGCAAACTGGCAACCGTCCACCGACTCTTTGCCTTTCCCTCTCGATTTGGAACTGTTGTCGCACGCTCTTCCTCCCTCCTCCATTTGCATTCACCATTCCTTCTGCCATTGTTCGATCGTATTCTCCATGGAGGGAACAGGCCAGAAACGACCCCGTTATTCTTGCCCCAATCTGAAAGATGACGTGGTGGAGGAACTGATTGGTCGGTGCGATGTCATCACCTCAGCTAGCATGGCAGGTTCGTTCAAGACCATTCTCGACTCAACTAATAACATCATTACAAGGAACCAAAGGGTCAAGGAGAGGTTTGATCTCCCCCATCTTCTTCGTCGTGACCCTGATGACTGGCGCGGGGACGACGGAGGCCTCGCCTTGTGCAAGTTCATGCTGCTTGATAATGATACGTATGATGTTAAGATGCCATCGCTTGAGGATAAGGATTGGGCAGGCGCAAATGGAGATTGGGTTGTTTATATTGGGTACAACTGCGAGTGGGAACTTGTGAATGTGTACACTCGTCACCGGGTTCCACTTTGAAAAATTCAACAGACTGCCCAAAGGTTGAGCACATCGGTATTGTACGCATGTTCAAATACGATCATGGTGATTGTATTCTACGGAAGATAGCAATTTGTCGAGTTCCCAACCACTCTTGGAATTACAAGAACTATGAAGTTGTTGCTATCTTCGACAAGCTTGTTGCCGTGCTTTGTGGTTTGACTCGATTGATATTGCTCAAAAATCAGTTTCTATATAGAGATGTGTACTGTGATGCAATTCAATACGAGGGTGTGATACGTCTCCAACGTATCTATAATTTTTGATTGCTCCATGCTACTTTATCTATTGTTTTAGGCAATATTGGGCTTTATTATCCACTTTTATATTATTTTTGGGACTAACCTATTAACTGAAGGCCCAGCCCAGATTTGTTGTTTTATGCCTATTTCATTGTTTTGAGGAAAAGGAATATCAAACGGAGTCAAAACGGAACAAAATCAACTGGAGAAGTTAATTTTGGAAGGAAACCAACCAGATGGGCTTGGAGTGCACGGCAGGGGATCCCCGGTCTGCCCACGAGGGTGGTGGCGCGCCCCTCCCCCCTGGGCGCCCCCCTACCTCGTGAGGCCCCTGGAGGTCCACCGACGTACCCCTTTCACCAATATATACCTACGTACCCTAAAACTTCCAGAATAGAAGATAGATCAGGAGTTCCGCCGCCGCAAGCCTCTGTAGCCACAAAAAACCAATTGGGACCCCGTTCCGGCACCCTACCGGAGGGGGATCCCATCACCGGAGGCCATCTTCATCATCCCGGCGCTATCCATGACGAGGAGGGAGTAGTTCACCCTCGGTGCTTAGGGTATGTACCAGTAGCTATATGTTTGATCTCTCTCTCTCGTGTTCTCTCTCGTGTTCCTCTATGGCAGGATCTTGCTGTATCCCGAGCTTTGCTGTTGTAGTTGGATCTTATGATGTTTCTCCCCCTCTACTCTCTTGTGATGAATTGAGTTTCCCCTTTGAAGTTATCTTATCGGATTGAGTCTTTTATGAACACTTGATGTATGTCTTGCCGTGATTATCTGTGGTGACAATGGGATATCATGTGCCGCTTGATGTATGTTTTGGTGATCAACTTGCGGGTTTCGTGACAGTTGGGAACCTATGCATAGGGGTTGTCACACGTTCTTGACTCTCCAGTAGTAGCTTTGGGGCACTCTTTGAAGTACTTTTATGTTGGTTGGATGAATCTGAGATTGTGTGATGCATATCGTCAAATCATGCCCACAGATACTTGAGGTGACAATGGAGTATCTATGTGACATTAGGGTTTTGGTTGATTTGTATCTTAAGGTGTTATTCTAGTACGGACTCTTTTATAGATCGATCCGAAAGAATAGCTTTGTGGTGGTTTCGTACCCGACCATAATCTCTACGTTTGTTCTCCGCTATTAGTGGCTTCGGAGTGACTCTTTGTTGCATGTTGAAGGCTTGTCATATGTTCTATCTATTTTATTATTGTTGAGAGAACTTGCACTAGTGAAAGTATGAACCCTAGGCCTTGTTTCCTATCATTGCAATACCGTTTACGCTCACTTTTACCAATTGTTACCTTGCTGTTTTTATATTTTCAGTTTACAAAAACCAATATCTACTATCTATTTTGCACTTCTATCACCATCTCTTCGCCGAACTAGTGCACCTATACAATTTACAATTGTATTGGGTGTGTTGGGGACACAAGAGACTCTTCGTTATTTGGTTGCAGGGTTGCTTGAGAGAGACCATCTTCATCCTACGCCTCCTACGGATTGATAAACCTTAGGTCATCCACTTGAGGGAAATTTGCTACTGTCCTACAAACCTGTGCACTTGCAGGCCCAACAATGTCTACAAGAAGAAGGTTGTGTAGTAGACATCAAGCTCTTTTCTGGTGCCGTTGCCGGGGAGGTGAGTGCCTGAAGGTATATCTTTAGATCTTGCAATCGAATCTTTTTGTTTCTTGTTTTGGCACTAGTTAGTCTATAAAAGAAAAATTACAAAAAAATGGAATTAAGTTTTTCTCAAACGCTTCACCTTTTTAATATCTTTCGTGAATATGAGGGAAAGGATAATTGTGCTCAAGTGCTAAAAGAAGAAATCTCTAAAATGTTTGGCACTAAATATGTGAATGATGAGCATGATTGCAATGTTGTTAGTATGAATTCCTTGAATATCCATGATGCTAATGATATGCAAAGCCACAAGCTTGGGGAAGCTATGTTTGATGAAGATGATATTTTTTGTCCCCCAAACTTTGATGAGCAAATTTACTATGATGAAAGCAGGCCTTATATCTATGATGATTATTGTGATGATACGTATGCTATAAAGAAGAAGTTTGCTTATGAGGAGAGTAGTAAATTTTCTATGCTTGTAGATCATGAAAAGAATGCTTTAGGTGCTGGTTATATTGTTGAATTAATTCATGATGCTACTGAAAATTATTATGAGGGAGGAATATATGTTTGTAGGAGTTGCAAAAATCTCAAGTTTCCTCTCTATGTGCTTAAAATCTTGAAGTTATGTTTGTTTTACCTTCCTATGCAAGTTGATTATTGCTCCCCTAAGTTGTTTGCTCACAAAATCCCTATGAATAGGAAGTGGGTTAGGCTTAAATGTGCTAGTCATATGCTTCCTGATGCTCCCGTTATGTTTCAATTCTTATCTTTTATGTGAGCATCATTGTCATCATCATGCCTAGCTAAAAAGGCATTAAAGAAAAGCGCTTGTTGGGAGACAACCCAATATTTACCCTTACTGTTTTTGTGTGTCCACATGATTATTCTACTGTAGTAATCATGTTTTATAGCTTTTGTTTCAATAAAGTGCCAAGTAGAACCTTTGGGAAGACTTGGGTGAAGTTTATGTGATCTTGCTGTGAAAAACAGAAACTTTAGCGCTCACGAGTTTATCTGCCATTTTTGGATGGAGAGTAATTTTAGGTTGATTCTTTTTGCAGATGATTAATAGGCAAATTTATCAGGTCCAGAAATTTATTTCATAATTTTTGGGGTTCCACAAGTATACGTTTGATACAGATTACTACAGACTGTTCTGTTTTTGACAGATTCTGTTTTCTATGTGTTGTTTGCTTATTTTGATGCATCTATGGCTAGTATTAAGTGGTATGAACCATAGAGAAGTTAGAATACAGTATATATTACACCAATATGAATTTATAATGAGTTAATTACAGTACCTAAGTGGTGGTTTTATTTTCTTATACTAACGGAGCTTACGAGTTTTGTTTTGAGTTTTGTGTGGTTGAAGTTTTCAAGTTTTGGGTAAAGATTCGATGGACTATGGAATAAGGAGTGGAAAGAGCCTAAGATTGGGGATGCCCAAGGCACCCCAAGGTAATATTCAAGGACAACCAAGCAACTAAGCTTGGGGATGCCCCGGAAGGCATCCCCTCTTTCGTCTTTGTTCATCGGTAACTTTACTTGGAGCTATATTTTTATTCACCACATGATATGGGTTTTGCTTGGAGCGTCATTTTCTCTTGTTAGTATTTGATTTCTGTTGTTTAGATTAACGTTTTGCATCTTTAGTTTCAATAAAGAAGTCAAGGATAGCCTTTGCCATGCTTATTTTGCTAGTATACATGTTGCTGTTTGAAAACAGAAAGTTTACCGCTGTTGCAAAACTTCCCTAGAAAAGTCAGAGAGTGGTATAATGTTGAATCTTTTTGCATATTGAGATATGATAAATTTATTACAGTGGGAATTTTAGTTCAAAAATTTTGGAGTTAGGGAAGTATTGTTACTCTTGTATTCTTTACAGACTGTACTGTTTGCATATGTTTGCTTGTTTAATGATTCTATTTGAGGATAGGAGTATTAGATATGCAGAGGCATTTAGTATTCAATGTTGAATAATAATGTTAGTGATTTGTTACAGTAGGAAATGATAAGGTTTTGCATTGGTTTATACTAACCTATCTCACGTGTTCCTGTTGAGTTTGTTGTGAATGAAGCCTTTGATAAAAAGAGAAACCATGATATGAGAGGAATTAAGGAGACACAAAAGATCAATCTTGGGGATGCCCAAGGCACCCCAAGATAATATTTCAAGAAGTCTCAAGCATCTAAGCTTGGGGATGCCCCGGTAGGCATCCCACCTTTCTTCTTCAACAACTATCGGTTAGTATAGGTTGAGCCTAAGTTTTTGCTTCTTCACATGAGTTGCGCTATCCTTGAAATGTATTTTTCTTTAGCTTTGCTTGCTGTTTGAATAAAGTATCAAGATATGAAATTATTAAATGAGAGAGAGTCTTCACATAGTTGCATAATTATTTAGCTACTCATTGATCTTCACTTCTATCTTTCGGAGTAGTTTGTTGTTGCTCTAGTGCTTCACTTATATCTTTTAGAGCATGGTGGTAGTTTTGTTTTAAAGAAACTATTGATCTCTCATGCTTCACTTAGATTATTTTGAGAGTCATTAATATCATGGTAATTTGCTTAATGTTAATATACTTGGTGTTCAAGATATGTGAAACTTTCTTTTGAGTGCGTTGAATACTAAGATAAGTTTGATGCTTGATAATTGTTTTGAGATATGGAGGTGATAATATCAAAGTCATCCTAGTTGGGTGATTACGAATTCAAAGAATACTTTTGTTGAAGTTTGCAAATCTCGTAGCATGCACGTATGGTTAAAGTCGTGTAACAAATTTGAAACATGAAGTGTACCTGGCTTGTGCATCCTTATGAGTGGCGGTCGGGGACGAGCGATGGTCTTTTCCTACCAATCTATCCCCCTAGGAGCATGCGTGTAGTATTTGATTTTTGATGGCTTCTAAATTTTTGCAATAAGTATATGAGTTCTTTTGACTAATGTTGAGTCCATGGATTATACGCACTCTCACCTTTCCGCCATTGGTAGCCTCTTTGGTACCGTGCATTGCCCTTTCTCACCTCGAGAGTTGGTGCAAACTTCGCCGGTGCATCCAAACCCCGTGATACGATACGATCTATCACACATAAACCTCGTTATATCTTCCTCAAAACAGCCACCGTACCTACCTATCATGGCATTTCCATAGCCACTCCGAGATATATTGCCATGCAACTTCCATCATCATCATCATGACATACATTACTTTTGTCATATTGCCATTGCATGATCATGTAGTTGACATCGTATTTGTGGCAAAGCCACCATGCATTATTTTCCATACATGTCACTCTTGATTCATTGCACCATCCCGGTACACCGCCGGAGGCATTTATATAGAGTCATATCTTGTTCTAAGTTTCGAGTTGTAATCCTTATGTTGTAATCAATAGAAGTGTGATGATCATCATTATTAGAGCATTGCCCAAAAAAAGGCCAAAAAAAGAAAGGCCCAAAAAAAAGGAAAGGCCAAAAGAAAAAAAAGGAAAGGCCCCAAAAAAAGGGGCAATGCTACTATCTCTTTTCCACACTTGTGCTTCAAAGTAGCACCTTGTTCTTCATGTAGTGAGTCTCATATATTGTGCTTCAAAGTAGCACCTTGTTCTTCATGTAGTGAGTCTCATAAGTTGTCTTTTTTATACTAAGTGGGAATTTTTCATTATAAGAACTTGGCTTGTATATTCCTACGATGGGCTTCCTCAAATGCCCTAGGTCTTCATGAGCAAGCAAGTTGGATGCACACCCACTAGTTTTCTTTTGTTGAGCATTCATAGCTCTAGTGCATCCGTTGCATGGAAATCCCTACTTCTCATGTTGACATCAATTGATGGGCATCTCCATAGCCCATTGATTAGCCTCGTCAATGCGAGACTTTCTCCTTTTTTGTCTTCTCCACACAATCCCCATCATCATATTCTATTCCACCCATAGTGCTATATCCATGGCTCACGCTCATGTGTTGCGTGAAGGTTGAAAAGGTTTGAGATTATTTAAGTATGAAACAATTGCTTGGCTTGTCATCGGGGGTATAGAAGTTGGGAACATCTTTGTGTGACAAAAATGAAGCATAGCCTAATTATATGATTTTGTAGGGATGAACTTTCTTTTGCCATGTTATTTTGAGAAGACATGATTGCTTTGATTAGTATGCTTGAAGTATTATTATTTTTGTGTCAATATGAACTTTTGTCTTGAATATTTCGGATCTGAATATTCATATCATAATTAAGGAGATTTACATTGAAATTATGCCAAAGTATCACTCCGCATCAGGGTGTTGTGTTTGCTTCCACCACTCATGGCACCCTTTTTGCATGGGATCCTCATAGTTTCGGTATGTTTGTCTTCCACCGTAATTATAATTGTTTCATCCACATGCATGTGGGTTAGCAAGTTTCTCTTAACTAATTAACCTTCTTCTTGTGTTTCCAAGGTCCTATGAACATTCCACCACCTATGCTTGAAAAATTTTATAACCAAGGGGGAGATGACGATGGTGATGATCATGAGCATGAGGATGAGCAGAACTTATATACTCAGTGGTGCCTGGCAACTAATTCTGATGGATCACCTCTTCTTGTTTGTATACAGCGCACTGAGTTTGTTACTACTGAGGGAGCGCGTGTTGTCTCCCATGGTCGCACTCTCCGGACCTATTCCAACATTCGTTGCATGGTATTCGGGATGGATACTAGTGTGCTAGCGCCAACACCTTCTCCCTGGTAGAGAATTGATAGTCTTGGAGAAAACTCAGTCTTCCTTGGACAAAACTATCCGATGATGGTGAAAGGCGATCCAACTGCTGTTGACACAATGTTACTAGTACCATTTATGAGAAGCAACTGCATCTATACCTCGAATATTTGGGTGGTTCCCTACCCTGGTACTAATATAGTACGTTGCTTCAGCCTAGATGATCAGTCCTGCGTTGGTCTCGAGATTGACAATAGATGGCCCGTCCAAGAGAACCACTTGTGGTTCAAAGCAAGCATTTCCAACGCCGAGGATTGGTTGAGTTGAAGTTCATTTCATTGCTTGTTATTTGTTGTGTGATGAAAACTTCAGTATTTATAATGTATCCTCGTTGTCGATGTGGGTTGATGACCTGTTGTATGTAATAAAATGACATGCATGTGATAAACTTACTAAATTTATGAAAGGCTTTCGAGCCGCTTCTTTGAGTGACTGGTGCGACGAGGCAAAAAAATATTTTCGGAATAAATAATTGTACGTGCATTGCAACAGGTTATCGGATGAGGCCAATCAACAATAGTAGTACACTATTTGTACTAGCTTCACATGCTTCACGCGTCGGGCGGGTGTTTTTACTGTAGCCATATGTTAATGTGTTCGCTGCACGTAACCAGCACCTCGAATCCTCGATACTAGTACTATATAAGTAGTAGGAGTAGTAGGGTGGCATGGGCCAGAACAAGCATTCACGTCCAGGAGTACGGCACACGCCACCAGCACGACATCCATTTGGCACCATATTTCTTGGAGTCCGTGCTAGAGCAATCTCTTCAACCTCGTCGTTTCTCTAACTTCAGCCATCGCGCGACAGGAGGGGTGGGGGTTTGTCGATAGTCAGTTTCGTCAATTGCGGTCCCACTTGTAAGGCCAACTCCAACGCATGACCCCAAACGGACCTCCGTTTTGCATGAACTCCAATGATAATTTTGACTATAAAAGCAAGACCAAAGAAAACAAGAACCACAAGAATACATTTTAGAAGATATCCAACTTCCATAACTGCTCCTGTAAGTTGGATTAGTGCCTTCTTGATGCATTTGTTCTTGATCTGCGGAGCTCGATCTTGCGTGCTTCTTTCTTCTTCGAGTGTAAATAAGTAGACGTTGCTTCCTCGCATCTAGTCTCATGTCTAGCTTCTATTCTAGTAGGAGTATCGACAAGTGCACTAGAATCATCTCTAGACTCTATGCTAGCTAAAAGTGCTTGAACATCTACTAAATTGTACTCTATCAATATATCGATGTACTCTTCTTACCAATACCAAAACTTGCATCCATTATACATAATCAAAATTTTAAGTTAGCACAACTAGTATAATCCAAGAGCACAACTGAAGATTTGGTCGGGTTCTTCCTCCTTTTGCCGACACGTGGGACATCCAGCATCCAGGTCATGTCATGCAAGAAAATAGAGTGGTAGTTGAAGCCACGTGATGTGCATCTTGGGTTAAACTGTAAATAGAATGTTACTACTCTTGAGTAACTCCAAAAGCGGCCACCGAAGATCTTTATTGGATTTGTTTTTCATGGCCAGCATGTCGAGGTGAAAGATGTGCAGGTTCAGTGGGTCCTCTTGCGTTTTCACTAACATGTGGGACCGCATATGAGCAAACAGATGATGGGCTCCGCGTGTCCGCTGGCTGGCTGAGAAGAGAGATAGAGGAGGGCTGAGCACGGACTCCAGGAAATTTGTTCTACGTAACCAGCACCTCGATATTCGCGTGTGGTTGTTTCTAGAATAAAAAAAGGAGGTACCCCTACTTATGTTACTCCCACTACGCCTAGCCTAATGTTAGTAGGTGACCTTGCGCTTGGCTCTTCGCCTCTTCCGGAAGTCGATGGTTCTACAGTAGTACTTCTGGCAATCTGACACCGAATGAACTGTTGAACGTCCGCCGCTTGTAAGCAAAAGTTTCTCCTCATGCTGCGAGCCACCACGCACGCGTTGGCAAGGGAGAAGGCGTAATCAAGCTTCTCGTCGTTCTACGAGTTGACGGGACACATCAAAGTTATTTAGTACGTACTCTCTCCAAAAAAAGGGCTGACCATGTCATTGCTACCATCCCATGCTCCGTCGTTGAGTACGTGCATTATTCACGTGCCATGGAGGAGAAAAAAATATTGCGTAGGTGCCATCGAAGTGCACGACTCACTTACACACTGCTTATCTGATTATCTCCATTTTCTTGCATGACACGTGCACCTTGATGCTATATGTCTCGCATGTTGGGAAAAGGATGAACAAAGCTCACGTAAAAGAAAAGAGTTGAAGAGCATAGATTCCCGACGACCGAGAAGGAGCAAGGAACCTCGCGGTGGAGCGTCTACAAGGAACCTTGCGCGTTTTCCCCTATTTTTGGCCGCCTGCCCACCTATAAACAAATAAAAGAACATGAACTCTTCGCTAACCACTAGAAACGGTACATCAGGATGCTAAGTTGAAGATGTTTTATAGTTTATATTGATAACCACGCATGCAGCCACGCATGTACAGGACGCATGCAGCCACGCATGTACACAAGCCAACGCACTAACTCCATCCGATCCAACTCATGCACATACGCGCACAGCATGGAGCACACAATAAACGTATACAACACATGCATGCACACACGCTCGGCCGCAGAATGCACGTGAATAACACATGCATGCGCACACACTCGGTTGCATGGAGGTGTGCGCCATCTGCAGCGATGTCCGATTCGTCGTGCGACGGCGAAGCTCGCACACAATGGCACCTATGCATCTCTTGCAGCACCTCTTTGCCGTCGTTGCTCAACGACTAGTAGGAGATGATGACGACCGAAACCTCATCCTTAGAGCTAGCACCAATGGAAAAACATGCACTCTGCACGCACACGAGCACGTACGGAGTGCCCACAACGTGGTGCATCCCCAGTCGCCTCTACTCCTTCTGTGCATGTTGTCTATCAAGGCGGCTGCATGCTAATGATGATGTGGGTGAGATCTTCTAGGACTCAGATAATGACGAGGAAAATTATGAGACACAAGGTGACGTACACCGTCAAGGTCCACGATCAAGGGGGTGGTAGTAAGTGCTTAGATGTGCTTATATGAGGTGCTAAGTGCATTAAATGGCTTAGTAACTCAAGTCTTCAATGCATAGGTGCTTAGTTTATTGGTGCCACATCATATTTTATGCCTACATGCCAGGCTTAGCAGCTATACATGGTGGAGCACTGGGAGAGGCCAAGGCTGTTCATAGTGGGGAGTAACTTATACTATAACATATTACTATGTTACTCTTAACATCTCTATAAACCGGAAAGGAGGGAGTACTAACATAGACTAGTGTCATATGCAAAGCACAGGAGCACATGATATTTCCCCGTCCAGACCGATCCCAAGTTAGCTTCTCACCTTCTTGGCCCAACAAAAACCCCTCCCCCCCTCCCGCGCACGCTTCCTGCCCAGCGCCAGCTGATCCCGCCGCTCCACATTGATGACTAGTCAGGGCGACGCGACCTCTCACTGCTTCCGCCGTTGAAGCGGCGCGCCGACCGAGGGCACCGCCCGCTGCACGCCCGGCATTTCAGACTACACAGTGGAGAGTAACTTTAGAGCAAGTACTACAATTAGGTGACATAAGCAGGCTATAAGGATTTAAATATAGTATTTGTGCTTAGTTGAAGGATAGAGAAGAGGAGAGAGAAGAGAAGAGGATTGTAAAATGTGTAGCCGATTGTACTCCAACATACTTTGTGAGACAAAAGGTGGGGCCATTATTAATGATATAGTATTTGTACAAAAGGGACTAACGGACGCCTTAATTACTCCATTTTTTGAGACAAACGTTGGTGGGTCTATTATTGACTTGGATGTGGGGTTTGGGGGCCAAAGGCCTACTATCATACTTGCACAACCGGCCTGACATGCTCTACCCTAGCCGCCGCTGTATCATATGGTTTCGCACCGTTCCAGATCTTAGCATGGCCACGCAATTCTTCTCTAGCCCTCCTTCCGGCGTGCACCGCGAGAAGGGACAGCAGTCCTCCAAACCCCGCCTTTCGTGATCCTGTACGGGAGAGGGGCGATCAGGTGTTTGGGGAGCACACTCCTGTGTCTGTTGCCAGCGATGACTTCCTCAACGACAGCCATATTCCCCGACCTCGGTAACCTATTCATCAACGACATGAGTGACAACATCAACCACAGTGGTTCTGCTCCCGCTGTACAGTATGTGATTCTATCCTCCTGGTTCATTCCGCATCATTACTTTGATGTTTGCAATTGTCGTCGTGATCTATTTACTGCTGATTTGGATTAAATGTCATACTAAATTGCTCATATATTCAACAATCCAATCCAAAAACCTTATTATAGGCAATTTACTCCGAGTGGTTTTGCTGCACTTTTGAAGCCACCTACTTTTAAGGGGGTGCAATATAAAAGGTGGTGCACAAGAGCAGTATATTAGTCTTAGATCATGTACTGCTATGACGCCACTAATGGTAAGCCTGAGGGCGATCTTAATCCAACACAGCAGGAAGCTTTTCAGAACATGGATACCCTCTTCAAAGCCGCCCTGCTAAGTGTTCTTGATGATTCCATTCTGGATTCATATATGTCGTTTGACAGTGGCAAAGACATGTGGGCTGCGCTCTAGGCCATGTTTGGGCCCTCAAGCGCTGGCAACGAGTTGTACGTCATGGAGCAATTCTATGACTACAAGATGACTGATGAGCACTCTATTGTTCAGCAGACTCATGAGATACAGTCACTCTCTAAGGAACTTGAGTACTTTAAGTGCATGTTGCCGGACAAATTTGTTGCTGGGACCATCATTGCCAAGCTTCCACCTTCGTGGAATGATTTTGCTACTTCTCTGAAAAACAAGAGACATGATTTTTCTGTTTTGGATCTCATTAGCACCCTTGATTTTGAGGAGAAGGAGAGAGCAAAAGACACGCGTGCTCGGGTCGCTGACGGAGCTTCTAGTGCCCACATTGTACACGAGAAGAACTTCCAGCCCAACCAGCCCCAAAACAACAAGAATGGATCTCAGGGGAAAGGCAAGTTTGATGCAAAGAACAAGCCGTCACATTCTAACAACTTCAAGAAGAATTCTCATAACGGGAAGGGATACAAACCTCAATTTTGATAGCACCGCACAAAATTTTCATGGCTGCATCTACCTGCTGTCAGCTAACCTCATGGTGCTCCAGGAATTCCTACATTCGTAACTAGGTACAATAACCACTGCAAGATGGAATTCGCTTATTCATACGTTGACTTGCTGAATGCAGTGTGGAACGATCCTGTCGTGTGTGGAGGAGCAAACAAGCAGTGCAGCCGAAGGTGGAAATCAACCAAGGATTTACAAAATTATATATAATCTTCCTCAGGCAGGTCAGTATCCCCTTCGTCCAGATCATCGTGTTTTGTCATGCCGAGCTATTGATATGTGCTACTATTTTGCAACACCATTTAAGTATAGCTACTGTTTTCCTATCTTTTCAGATTCAGGACAATGAATATGATTTCAGGGGAACTGCACAATATGGACTCATGTTGAGTCATCTCTATTGCCTCATGTGTTTGTTGCAAATGTATCAGCATCAATTGCAAGATGAGGCAGCTAGCTAGCTGTGGAGTTGCCCACATGCTCAAAGTACTCGCAACATTGAGAAGAAACAAGCATGCCCAGTAAATTAATGCGTGCGCAGGGAGGCCCTTTGCTCAGAGAAGCATCGACCAATTTTCTTTATTTCCACACCTTCTCACAGCTTTGTATTGGTTATAGTATGGTGAATCATTGAGATGCATAGAAATGCTGAACTTTTGTTCTTCTGAATGTTAGTATGCATACCGTATCTTCTGAAGGTTAATTTAATGTGAGTGTATGCATCCAGTGCCGCATCCTCTAATTTGGTGGATGCACAAAGAGAAAATAAATCTCCTTAATTTACTCCATAACCACCCTATTAATTAGGCCTACTAACAAACCAGGCGCATGAAGTGGCCGGCAGGTGCATGCAGTGGCCGGTGGGCACTTGCATCCTGGATGCATGGCCAGTCAGTCCATGCGCCAGCTCTAATGCAGCAACGCAAAAGAAGAGAGCGGTTCTTGGGAAAAGGCGAGTAGTTAGTGCAGCGGGCCTTATAAACACGAACAGCCTGCTCTCCAGCTTCCGTTTCGCCCCCCCCCCAATTCCTCCCGCTCCCCAATCTTCCTCACTCGTCCAGAAAACCCCCGCTCACCTTCTTCCTCACTCGTACAGAAAACGCCTGCTCCTCTTCTTCCACTCCTACAGAAATCCCCATCTCTCCTTCTTCCCCACTCGCACTGCCACTAGGCTCATCTCTGGCTACTCTACTCAAACCCGTGAGCTCGGCGTGACGCCCACAAGGAAAATGGAGTCGGCTGGCCCCAGCGCCAAGAAGATGAGGTCCCACCAGCAGCGTCGCCGGTTGTAGATCCCGCACACGGTAGCGCAGGGAGAAGCGGCGACCCCCCCAGATCTAAGGAACCGGTAGAATCTCCGGTGGACAGCATCAGCGATCTCCCGGATGTCATCCTTGACGAGATCATCTCGGTTCTCCCCACCATGGATTTCTTCCGCACACAAGTCCTCTCAACTCGGTGGCGCCCTATATGGCGCACCGCGCCCCTCAATCTCGACTGTCGTTAGATATCTGTCCTTCCTAAATTTGATCTCCTCAGAGCCATTGTCTCTTCTCACCAGCAGGGCCCCGTTCAGTGCCTCTGCATCCCGACATGCTACCTACTGTCCATACCCAGCAAGGTGGAGGCTTGGCTGACATCCCCAGAATTCGGAAAACTCAAGCAGTTTGAGTTGTACCATTACCACAAAAGTTTCGTACCACGAACACACCAAGAATTCGTGCCCACACCACCGTTGTCCATCTCGCTGTTTTCCTCCTCTCTCCACACCGCCACCTTCGCCCGGTGCCATCTACCAGACGATCTGGTACAAATGCTTCGACGCCCACTGCTAAAAAAACTTTCGCTTATGGTGGTTTATCTGTCGGAGGCCTCACTACACAGCATCATCCACTCCAGTTGCCCTGCCCTGGAGCGCTTGCTGATTGTTTTGGGAATAGAAATCCATATCAGTTGTCTCCAAATAAAGTCGCCTCTCAACTTAAAAGCATTGGAATTTGTTTTGAAGGACAACAACTCATCATCGAAGATGCCCCTTCACTTGAAAGGTTGCTCCTTGATAATTGTTATACACCTTCACAAATAACTGGCGTCTCTGCGCCCAAACTGGAGACCTTGGGTGTAATTCATGACCCGTTTAATAATCACAACAATTGGTGTTTGGCTCCTCACTTTTTCAGGTACCGTATATTATCATCTACACATTTGTAATCATATGCTGCTTTTTCATTTGTGCGCATAAGTTTTATATCATCTTGGAGTACACTTTGGGTACTAATATTATCTTATATGCTCAATGAAGAGTTCGCCCATTGATAGCCTATCAAAGCTGCTGGATTTTGTCAAGATCATATATATCAGAATGTATAGTTTTGATCTGGACATAATTATTGGCTTGCTGCGATGCTTTTGATCTCTGGAGAATTTATATAGAGAGGTGATGATTTCATGCACATTGAAAGCCCGTATATATTGTACTAGAATTAACTGTTCAGCTGTCGTTCTTTCGACATACTCTTTTTTCATAACTTAACTGTTTTCAATCTTCATGTCTACTTAGGCAGAACCACATGGAGAAAAACATATAACCAATTGGTGGTGTAATAAGCACCAAGATTTTCTCAGTTCTCATGACATTCGTTTGAGGACAATAGGGATGGAACGATATGCATCCAACTAGGCAAACAGAAGCTTTGTCACATTCTTCCTGTTGAATGCGAGGTTACTATTGTCCATGAGGCTTAATTTTTACCGCAAGAGATTTCTCATGGACGGACCTGTTGAACAGCAAAAAAAGAAGTTTCAGGTGGACAAATGGGCTTCTGAACGTGCCCGGCTTCTATTTACAACAAGTTGTAGTCATCCTGAAATAATTTTTTTGCACAGGATGTTGATTTTATGGATCATTCTGATCCATTTGTTTGTGACTGCAAAAAAGAGTGGCTGGGTTAGATGTTACTGTCATGTTCAATCTGGGTTTTGTCTAAAAATTGGATGAACAATTAATCCTTGGGCTTTTTGTACCATCTGTATGCTTGAGTTGCATGTTGTTGCCCTCGTACTCCCTTCCACCTCCACTACACTGCCGCATCTTCCACAGCTGCTGTTCGTTCCCGTCCGAGGCCTCGCCAAAATTCTTCGCCTTGGTTCGCTCGCTGTGCCCGCCGCCATCTGGCGTTGTCAACACAGTCAACAACCAAGAGGAATCAGGAGATGACTGTACGTGGAGAGGCTGACATTAGGGACCCACCAGGGTCATTGCATTTCGCAAGCAGGTGCCTCATTATTACAAGCCAAAAAATACTTCCTCCTAATTGTTTGACAACTAGGTCCCACGCCATTGTCAATGTAGTCAATAAACGAGAAAATTACACAACGAGCGGATAACACCAGGGACCCAGAAGCTCACCCAGTTGTTTTTTAGTTTCAGAGATGGAGCTCAACTGCGTGCTGTGCGGGGGCTGTGGCCCTTCTAGCCCACGCTTACGTTTTTATTAAGCACATGACGATCCTAGTTGAAATATTTTTTCTTTCTGAAATTGGCTAGCCCGGTTCTTTTTTTTGGAGAAAATCTTTCAAGACGAGGAGGGATGTATGTAGTAAGAAATGGGCTTCCCCAGAAAATGGGCTATAAGTTGTAAGAAATGGGTTGTAAATTTTTAAACCAAAGCCAACCGACAATTGAATTGAAATATCATTTTTTCAGGATTTGTCTACTCTCTACTCTTATAAAAACCAAAGCCAACTGGCAATTACATTAAAATATCATCTTTTGTCCCACAAGATAAACTACTCACACAAATGCATCTTCATGTTCCGTGCAACGAACGGGCATCTTGCTAGTTAAGATTCTAAATTTCATTCATTTTTTTGCAGAGAATTGTTTTTTGAATTTTATTTTGATATAATTTTTTGAAAATTATTTTTAACGTGACTCGAAATTTCGTGATTAAAAGAGTTCGGACCCACCGAAATATGCAAAATTTCGTTGAATTTTTAGCAGTGCCGAGAATATATGGTCTGTAATGCTAATAAAACGAATATGGGCTTCAAATATCCTTAAGAATTAGAAAATGGCCTGTAAATTATTGAAAATAATGGATAATGGGTTGTATGATGTTTTCCACAGATTTGGAGGCTGACTTCTGGGCCTACTAGGTTGACGATGACGCTGTCCTAAATTTTGTTTTGACGCGTACGCAAGGCTTTGTCAAGTTAGTCAACACACAGCAGTGACTGTTGGATGTCCATCCAACGGCCGCCGTGCTTCTTCAATCTATGATCTTCCTGCTCCAGCCGCCCAAACCAGCGCCGGCGGGACTGCCTGCTCCCTCCTCCCGTGGCTGGCTGTGCTGCCGCCAGGCCATCCATCTAACCACCCACACATCCTGTTATTTTCCGGCAACGTCAGCCTCACCCCACAGCCGACCAATCAGCACTCGTACTCCCCTTAGCGTGGGCATCAACTACGGTGGCTTCGCCGGCTCCGGGTGGTTCTCTTCCTGGGCCTCGCCCTCGTCCACCGCGTTTGTGCTCTCGGCGCGCGAGGTCAACATGGTCAACAAACAACAGCCATCGGAAGAGGCTGACAGTAGGGGCCCACACAGGGAAATGCCTCCTTATTACGCGCAAAATAATGATTCCTCCACCTGATAGCTGGGACCCACCGGAAGGGCCTCTGTTTTTCGCAAAAAAATGTTCCCCCCGCTGTCAGCTCGGACCCACCGGAAGTTCCTCCTTATTGCGCACAAAAAAATGAATACTCCCCCTGCTAGCTGGGACTCACCATGGTGGGAGGCTGACTTGTGGGCCTACTAAGTTGCCGGGGACGGAGGGCTTTGTCAACTTAGTCAATATGAACGATTCTAGCTCCAGTGACCGTACGATGTCCATCCAACGGCCGTAGTGCTTCTTCAACCTCTGGTCTTCGTGCTCCAGCCGCCCAAAGCAGCGTCAATCGTGTCGCATGCTCCTGCCTCACCGCCCCTACTACTCCCACCACTGGCCAGGCCATCCCTCTACTCACCCACACCCCCTGTTATTTTGCAGCGACGGTAGCCTCACACCGCAGCCGAACCAGTGAACGCTCGTACTCCTCTTCGCGTGGGCATCCACTGCCACGTCTTCCCCGGCTTCGCGTCGTCCCCTTCCTAGGCCTCGCCGTCGTCCACCGCCGTGGTGCTCTCGGCGCGGCGTGGTCAATGTGGTCAACGACCGACTTCCATTGGAAGAGTACAATACGTGGAGAGGCTGACAGCTGGGTCCACGGCAGCCGCAAGGAAGTGCCTCCTTATTACGCACAAAATAATTATTCCTCCACCTGACAGCGGGGACCCACCGGACCGGCTACCGTAATTCACGAAAAAAATAATTCGCCCCCTTACTGCTGGGACCCATGATACGTCTCCAACGTATCTATAATTTATGAAGCATTCATGCAATTTTATAACCTGTTTTGAATGATTACGGGATTTATTATACACTTTTATATTATTTTTGGGACTAACCTATTAACCGGAGGCCCAGCCCATATTGTTGTTTCATTGCCTGTTTCAGTGTTTCAAAGAAAAGGAATATCAAACGGAGTCCAAACGGAATAAAACCTTTGGAAAAGTTATTTTTGGAACAAAAGCAATCCTGAGAACTTGGAGTGCAAGCCAGGGAAGCGTCGAGGAGGCCACGAGATAGGAGGGCGCGCCCACCCACCTGGTCGCGCCCTCCACCCTCATGGGCCCCTCGAGGCACCCCCGACCGACTTCTTTTGCCTATATATTCCCTTATACCCTAAAACCATCGAATACGACAATAGATCGGGAGTTCCGCCGCTGCAAGCCTCTGTAGCCACCAAAAACATCTCGGGAGCCCGTTCCGGCACCCTGCCGGAGAGGGGATCCCTCATAGGTGGCCATCTTCATCATACCGGCGCTCTCCATGACGAGGAGGGAGTACTTTACCCTCGGGGCTGAGGGTATGTACTAGTAGCTATGTGTTTGACCTCTCTCTCTCGTGTTCTCTCTATGGCACGATCTTGATGTATCACGAGCTTTGCTATTATAGTTGGATCTTATGCTGTTTCTCCCCCTCTACTCTCTTGTGATGAATTGAGTTTTCCTCTTGAAGTTATCTTGTCGGATTGAGTCTTTAAGGATTTGAGAACACTTGATGTATGTCTTGCCGTGTTTATCTGTGGTGACAATGGGATATCACGTGATCCACTTGATGTATGTTTTGGTGATCAACTTGCAGGTTCCGCCCATGAACCTATGCATAAGGGTTGGCACACATTTTCGTCTTGACTCTCCGGTAGAAACTTTGGGACACTCTTTGAAGTACTTTGTGTTGGTTGGATAGATGAATCTTAGATTGTCTGATACATATCATATAATCATGCCCACAGATACTTGAGGTGACAATGGAGTATCTAGGTGACATTAGGGTTTTGGTTGATTTGTGTCTTAAGGTGTTATTCTAGTACGAACTCTTGAATAGATCGATCCGAAAGAATAACTTTGAGGTGGTTTCGTACCCTACCATAATCTCTTCGTTTGTTCTCCGGTATTAGTGGCTTTGGAGTGACTCTTTGTTGCATGTTGAGGGATAGTTATATGATCCAAGTATGTTATTATTGTTGAGAGAACTTGCACTAGTGAAAGTATGAACCCTATGCCTTGTTTCCTACCATTGCAATACCGTTTACGCTCACTTTTATCATTAGTTACCTTGCTGTTTTTATATTTTCAGATTACAAATACCTATATCTACCATCCATATTGCACTTGTATCACCATCTCTTCGCCGAACTAGTGCACCTATACAATTTACCATTTTATTGGGTGTGTTGGGGACACAAGAGACTCTTTGGTATTTGGTTGCAGGGTTGTTTGAGAGAGACCATCTTCATCCTACGTCTCCCACGGATTGATAAACCTTAGGTCATCCACTTCAGGGAAATTTGCTACTATCCTACAAACCTCTGCACTTGGAGGACCAACAACGTCTACAAGAAGAAGGTTGTGTAGTAGACATCAAGCTCTTTTCTGGCGCCTTTGCCGGGGAGGCTAGGTAAGCGGCACTCACACCCCATCAACTAAGCTCTTTTTCTGGCACCGTTGCTGGGGAGGTGAGTGCTTGAAGATATATCTTTAGATCTTGCAATCGAATCTTTTTGTTTCTTGTTTTGTCACTAGTTTAGTTTATAAAAGAAAACTACAAAAAAATGGATTTGAGTTTGTCTCATATGCTTCATCTTTTTATATCTTTCATCAGAATGATGGAAAGGAAAATTGTGCTCAAGGGCTAGAAGAAGAATGCATTAAAATGTTTCGTACTAGATCTTTGAATGATGAGCATGATTGCAATGTTGTTAGTATGAATTCCTTGAATATCCATGATGCTAATGATATGCAAAGCCATAAGCTTGGGGAAGCTATGTTCGATGAAGATGGTATTTTTTGTTCCCCAAGTTTTGATGAGAATATTTATTATGATGAAAGCATGCCTCCTATTTATGATGAATATATTGACGAAAGTGGGTTTGGAAGAGTGTCAACTTTAGAAAGTAATGATTCCACTATTTTGGAGGATGTTGAATCTTATAATATTTACGAAAGTGGATTTGGAAGAGTGTCAACTTTATTTAGTGATGAATCCACTATTTCGGAAGAGGTCCGAATTGATTATTCGAACAAAGTTGCTATCTTTGATGATTATTGTGATGACTTGTATGCTATTAAGAATAATGATAACCATGAAACTTGTCATCATGATTTTAGTTTTCAATTGGATTATGCCTCACATGATAATTATTTTGTTGAGTTTACTCCCACTATTCCGAATGAGAAGGATTTTTCTTATGTGGAGAGTAGTAAATTTTCTATGCTTGTAGATCATGAAAAGAATGCTTTAGGTGCTGGTTATATTGTTTAGTTCATTCATGATGCTACTGAAAATTATTATGAGGGAGGAACATATGCTTGTAGGAATTGCAATAATATCAAGTTTCCTCTCTATGTGCTTAAATTTTTGAAGCTATGCTTGTTTTACCTTCCTATGCTAATTGATTATTGTTCCCATAAGTTATTTGATCACAAAATCCCTATGCATAGGAAGTGGGTTAGGCTTAAATGAGCTAGTCATATGCTTCATGATGCTCCAGTTATGTTTCAATTATTATCTTTTATGTGAGCATCCTTGTCATCATCATGCCTAGCTAGAAAGGCATTAAAGAAAAGCGCTTGTTTGGAGACAACCCAATATTTACCCTTGCTGTTTTTGTGTGTTCACATGATTACTCTACTGTAGTAATCATGTTTTATAGCTTTTGTTTCAATAAAGTGCCAAGTAAGTCCTTTAGGATAGCTTACGGTGATAGTTGTGTTGATCATGCTAAAAATCAGAAACTTTTGCACCCAGTAAATTAGTTTTGTTAATTCACAGAAACGTGCTGATGACCTGATTATTTTTTCTCTGGATTGGTACACAAATTTCTTAGGACTTCCGAATTTGGTAGAATTGTTGGAGTTCCATAACTATACGTTTGATACAGATTACTACAGACTATTCTGTTTTTTACAGATTCTGTTTTATATGTATTGTTTTTTTATTTTGATGAATCTATGAGTAGTATCGGAGGGTATGAACCATAGATGAGTTGGAATACAGTAGATATTACACCAATATGAATTTAGAATGAGTTCATTACAGTACCTAAGTGGTGGTTTTATTTTCTTATACTAACGGAGCTCACGAGTTTTCTGTTGAGTTTTGTATTGTGAAGTTTTCAAGTTTTGGGTAAAGATTCGATGGACTATGGAATAAGGAGTGGAAAGAGCCTAAGCATGGGGATGCCCAAGGGATCCCAAGGCAATATTCTAGGACAACCAAGAGCCTAAGCTTGGGGGTGCCCCGGAAGGCATCACCTCTTTCGTCTTCGTTCATCGGTAACTTTACTTGGAGCTATATTTTTATTCACCACATGATATGTGTTTTGCTTGGAGCGTCATTTTAGTTTGTTAGTATTTGCTTTCTGTTATTTAGAATAATAGTTTGCACCCTTATTTTCAATAAAAATGTCAAGGATAGCCTTTACCATGCTTATTTTGCTAGTATACATGTTGCTGTTTGAAAACAGAAAGTTTACCGTTGTTGCAAAAATTCCCTAGAAAAGTCAGAGAATGATATAATGTTGAAACTTTTTGCATAATGAGCTATGATAAATCTTCTAAAGCGTAGTATTTTTCTCATAATTTTTGGAGTTAGGGAAGTATGATGAATCTTGCATTATTTACAGACGATACTGTTTGGGCAGATTGCTGTTATGTTTGCATTGTTTGCATATGTTTGCTTGTTTAGTGATTCTATTTGAGGATAGGAGTATTAAGCATGCAGAGACATTTAGTATGCAATGTTGAATAATAATTTTAGTGATTTGTTATAGTAGAAAATTATAAGGTTTTGCATTGGTTTATACTAACCTATCTCACGAGTTCTTGTTGAGTTTGGTGTGGATGAAGCTTTTGAGAAATATAGAAACCATGATATGAGAGGAATTAAGGAGACACAAAAGTTCAAGCTTGGGGATGTACAAGGCACCCCAAGATAATATTTCAATAAGTCTCAAGCATCTAAGCTTGGGGATGCCCCGTTAGGCATCCCACCTTTTTTTCAACAACTGTCGGTTAGTATCGGTGGAACCTAAGTTTTTGCTTCTTCACATGAGTTGTGCTATCCTTGAAATGTCATTTTATTTTGCTTGCTTCTTGATTAGAATACCAAGATCTGAAATTATTAAATGAGAGAGAGTATTCACATAGTTACATAATTATTTAGCTACTCATTGATCTTCACTTATATCTTTTTGGAGTAGTTTTTTATTTACTCGTGTGCTTCACTTATATGCTATGAGTAAATTGTTGAATGAGTTGATTGTCATAAATCTGAAATTATATATGTATTATTTTCTTATCCCATGGGAAGTAATGACTTCACATCTAAGAAGTAGAGGTTGTAAATTTATTGAAGGTTAGCAAGCATTGTATTGGTCATTTGAACAATTCATGAAAGAATATTGAACGAAGAGAGATTTAACATATAAATATACTATCCTATACATCTTTTATAATTGTGAGCACTCATTAAGTATGACATGCTAAAGAGTTGATGTTGTACAAGGAAGACAACGTAATGGGTTATGTTTTCTCACATCTCAGTTAAAGTATATTGTCATGGATCATTCAAACATGTTGAGCTTGCCTTTCCCCCTCATGTGAGCAATAAAAATTGCTCTCTAAATATGCATGATCTATTAGTGTGAAGAAAATAAGCTTTATACGATCTTGTTATGGAACCAATAAAAGCGAGGGACTGCATAATAAAGGTCCATATACAAGTGGCAATATAAAGTGATGTTCTTTTGCATTAAGATTTTGTGCAGCCAACCATAAAAGCGCATGACAACCTCTGCTTCCCTCTGCGAAGGGCCTATCTTTTACTTTATGTCTTTTACTTTATGCAAGAGTCAAGGTGATCTTCACCTTTCCCTTTTTCATTTTATCATTTGGCAAGCACCTCGTGTTGGAAATATCCTGATATATATATCCAATTGGATGTAAGTTAGCATGAACTATTATTGTTGACATCACCCAAAGGTGAATACATTGGGAGGCAACACTATAAGCCCCTATCTTTCCCAGTGTCCGATTAAAACTCCATAACCATTAGTATTGCGTGAGTGTTAGCAATCATGAAAGACTATATGATAGTTGAATATGTGGAGTTTGATAAATCAAAGCTCTGACATAGACCCTTCCTGAAAATAAGATGAATTGTAATTGTTTGATGACTAAGAATGAAGTTTGCTAGTTTTCAAGAAAGTTTATGGTGTATGCTTTAACATGTGAATAGCTTGTTAATTGATCTTGAGAAGTTTTATTGGATGAACTACTGTTATGACATATAATCATGCTAGAAAAGGTGATTGAAATTATCATTTATCAAACTTGTGCACCTTCTAGCATTCACACTTCATAAATTCTTTCTTTTATCATTTACCTACTCGAGGACGAGCAGGAATTAAGCTTGGGGATGCTGATACGTCTCCAACGTATCTATAATTTATGAAGCATTCATGCTATTTTATTATCTGTTTTGAATGATTACGGGCTTTATTATACACTTTTATATTACTTTTGGGCAAGGTTGGAAAAAGCGGTAGGCGTAAGCGAGGCGGTTGGCCTTCGCCTAGTGCCTAGGCGGTGCCTAAGCGCCCTAGGCGGTAATATAGTTTTTACTCGTAGTGTATTTGTGATTATTTTGGGTGTTGATATTAGTTTAGGGCCTATAAATAAGTTAACTACCATCTACTACCATTGGAATATAACCCGTTTGGCATATTAGTGCAGTATGTGGCATGATTTCTTGCTTGCATAGGCAATTCCTTGCTTACCCTGCCTAGACCTCCATTTATGCCCTAGGCGAGGCGTTTGGCCATTGCCTAGCGCCTAGGCGTGCCTAAGCGCCTCCTAGGCATTGCCTTTTCCAACAGAGCTTTTGGGACTAACCTATTAACTGGAGGCCCAGCCCATATTGCCGTTTTATTGCATATTTCAGTGTTTCGAAGAAAAGTAATATCAAACGGAGTCCAAACGGAATGAAACCTTCAGAAAAGTTATTTTTGGAACAGAAGCAATCTCGGGAACTTGGAGTGCAAGCCAGGGAAGCGCCGAGGAGGACACGAGATAGGGGGGCGTGCCCACCCTCCCTAGGCGTGCCCTCCACCCTCATGGGCCCCTCGAGGCTCCCCCGATCGACTTCTTTCGCCTATATATTCCCTTATACCCTAAAACCATCGAATATAACAATAGATCGGGAGTTCCGCCGCCGCAAGCCTATGTAGCCACCAAAAACCTCTCGGGAGCCCGTTCCGGCACCCTGCCGGAGGGGGGATCCCTCACAGGTGCCAATCTTCATCATCCCGACGCTCTCCATGATGAGGAGGGAGTAGTTTACCCTCGGGGCTGAGGGTATGTACCAGTAGCTATGTGTTTGACCTCTCTCTCTCTTGTGTTCTCTCTATGGCACGATCTTGATGTATCGCGAGCTTTGCTATTATAGTTGGATCTTATGATGTTTCTCCCCCTCTACTCTCTTGTGATGAATTGAGTTTTCCTCTTGAATTTATCTTATCGGATTGAGTCTTTAAGGATTTGAGAACACTTGACGTGTGTCTGGCCGTGTTTATCTGTGGTGACAATGGGATATCACGTGACCCACTTGATGTATGTTTTGGTGATCAACTTGCGGGTTCCGCCCATGAACCTATGCATAAGGGTTGGCACATGTTTTTGTCTTGACTCTCCGATAGAAACTTTGGGGCACTCTTTGAAGTACTTTGTGTTGGTTGGATAGATAAATCTGAGATTGTGTGATGCATATCGTATATTCATGCCCATTGATACTTGAGGTGACAATGGAGTATCTAGGTGACATTAGGGTTTTGGTTGAGTTGTGTCTTAAGGTGTTATTCTAGTACAAACTCTTGAATAGATTGATCTGAAAGAATAACTTTGAGGTGCTTTCGTACCCTACCATAATCTCTTCATCTGTTCTCCGCCATTAGTGGCTTTGGAGTGACTCTTTGTTGCATGTTGAGGGATAGTTATATGATCCAAGTATGTTATTATTGTTGAGAGAACATGCACTAGTGAAAGTATGAACCCTATGCCTTGTTTCCTACCATTGCAATACCGTTTACGCTCACTTTTATCATTAGTTACCTTACTATTTTTATATTTTCAGATTACAAATACCTATATCTACCATCCATATTGCACTTGTATCACCATCTCTTCGCTGAACTAGTGCACCTATACAATTTACCATTGTATTGGGTGTGTTGGGGACACAAGAGACTATTTGTTATTTGGTTTCAGGGTTGTTTGAGAGAGACCATCTTCATCCTACGCCTCCCATGGATTGATAAACCTTAGGTCATCCACTTGAAGGAAATTTGCTACTGTCCTACAAACCTCTGCACTTGAGGCCCAACAACGTCTACAAGAAGAAGGTTGTGTAGTTGACATCAACCCACCATCTACATCTTCCCACGGAAGGAAGTGCGCCCGGGCAACAAAAAAACGATTCGCCCCGATGACTGCTGGGACCCACCAGCTACATCTTCGCACGCAAGGAAGTGCCTGACAGTCGGGACCCACCTGGTCGAAGAGTATGTAGCATTGTCATTCTGGTAGCGAACGTGTACGTACATACTTGTGGATGTAGAGGCGCACACGTGTCATAGTAGAGGCACACACGTAGCATGTACACGTACGTACAACAGCCAGTGTGCAAGAAAGAAAATATGGCCACGTACGTACATACGGGCAGGGTCTCGAACGCCTACCCGCGCATACATACGGCAAGGGCTCGTGTACATGTCTAGGTCGGAACGGAGAAACATCATCATCGTCATGTTCAGGGGGAGCCGACCGGCTGGGTCGAAACGGAATGCATCCTCGTGTTCATCGGGAGGGCTTGGACGGAACAGGCAATGGAAACGAGGCCTGGCGTACCGCGGAACGGAGGAAACGACCTTGTGTTTGACCGACAATGTTCGAAACGGGATCCTTTTCATTAGGAGGGGTCTGCCGTACTGCAAAACGGAGGAAACAGACTTGTGTTGGACCTCCTACGGTTGAAACAGGGTCCTGTTGATCGGGAGGGGTGTGGCATACCGCAAAATGGACGAAACGGACTTGTGTTGGAGCGCTACGATCGAAACGGGGGTCCTGTTCATCGGGAGGGGTGTGGCGTACCGCAAAATGGGACTCCACGGGATACTGTTCGTCTCCACCGTTGACCTCCAGCCTCCACAGGCTACTATTCATCCATCGTCGACCTCCTCCAGCCTCCGCCTGCTCATGTTCATCCACAGGCTCCTGTTCATCTAGCCTCCACCGCGCGCTACTCCACCGGCTACTGTTCAACCACCCCTCTCCACGGGCTCCTGTTCAACCACCCCTCCATGGGCTACTGTTTATCCACCCCTCCACCGTCTACTGTTTATCCAGCCCTCCACGGGGTCATCCTGTTCATCCAGCCCTCCACGGGGTCCTGTTCATCCAGCCCCAACCGGCTCGATCGATCGGGGTCCTGTTCATCCAGAGGCAACACCAGGGTTCCTGTTCATCCACCGCCACCTCTCACTGTTCATCCAATCCCCCCCTGCAACGCTCAATGTTCATCCAGAGGCAGCATCGATCGGCTTCAGTTAGCAGCAGTAGCGAAGGAATCGCTCGATCGGGTTCAGTTAACAGCCATCGATCGATCGCTCGGGTTCAGTAACGCGTACCCTGTAGTGCAATCGCTCGGGTTCAGTTAGAGCCCAACGCCTCGCTCGGGTTCAGTTAGAGCCCAACACCTCGCACACGCCCATACGTGTACGAGAGAAACGCGCATCGCTCGGGCCCCGACCACCCACCGTAACCGAGAACTCGCCGAAATTTTCCTCGCCCTCGCTTCTACCACAGTTTTTTCCGTCATGGACGGCCCAAAGAATGTCATGCAGCTGCGTCTCCGGCCCGCCCAGGACGAAAAGCCCATTTTCTTTCATGATTTTTTGTCATAGAAGTAGGATCCCACCACATCTATGATGATACCGGGTTTTGTCACAATTATCGTCATAGAAGTGTCATAAGTATGACAGAATTTTTTTTTGTTCGGCCCAAAATGTCATGGATGTGTCTTTTTTTTGTAGTGTGTATTCATCATATACTCTTTCTTTTGTAGCATGGACATTTGGACTTGAGTGATTCAAAGCAATAGTCTATAATTTGACATGAGGACATCAATACTCAAGCTTATCAACAAGCAACCATGTCTTTCAAAATATCAACACTAAAGAAACTTATCCCTAGCCCATCATGCTCAATCATTGATCCATTCATGAAACACACTCGAATATTAGCTACATCGAACGCACAAGTATGATCCTAGTGCTCCCTAGCTGGTGCTTTATAAGAGAAGATGGAGACTCAAATAAAAATTTGCATAAAAGTAAATAGATAGGCCCTTCGCAGCGGCAAGCAGAGATTTGTAGAGGTGCCAGAGCTCAAAGATTAAATTGAGAGATAAAAATATTTTGAGATGCATTCTTTTCCCGTCAACAAAAATGGCCGAGAATACCCAACACTTTCCATGCTAGATAAATCATAGGCGGTTCACAAACAGAAAATAAAGTTTACCCTTTTTCCACCATTCTTTCACAATCCATGGCTAGCCGTATCCACGGGTGCCTTCCATACCAACACTTTTCAAGAAATTTATTATTGAACAACACAATTTTTTTTTTGCATTTCGAGACTGGGCATCCCTATTACCTTTGCCACTCTCGTGCAATGACAAGTGAATAAACACTCATCTTGATAATAACACATCTAGCATGGAAAATATTGGCTACCCCCTGCCACTTCATGAGCGGTATGAGCACACAACAGGGAAATTCATTTTGAAAATTAGAGATGGCACATACAAATTTACTTAGAATGGAACGGAAATACTACATATTGGTAGGTATGGTGGACTTATATGGCAAAACTTAGTTTAAGGATTTTGGATCTACAAGTAGTATTCCCACTTAGTACAAATGGAGGCTAGCAAATAGATTGAGAAGCAACCAACCAAGAAATGAAAATTCACATAATCAAGCATTAAGCATAACTAACACCGAATAATGCACCACAAGTAGGAAGTAATTTCATTGCATAACTATTGACTTTCATGTTTGCATAGGGAATCACAAACTTTAACATCAATATTCTTACTAAAGCACAATTACTCACCAACATGACTCACATATTATTATCTCCATATCGCAAAACTATTGCAAGGAATAAAACTTATCATATCCGATGATCTACATGAAAGTTTTTATTATATCCTTCTTGGATATTCATCATATTATGAACAATTTCATAGCTTGTGAAAATTTGCATCACTAGTATCAACTCTCAAAATAATATATGTGAAGCACAAGTGTAAATAGCAAACTACTCCAAAAAGATATAAGTGAAGATCAAGTGAGTAGTTAGGTAAATGGATAGGTATTTGAGGACTCTCTGTTATTTAAAAACTTTTAGATCAAGAATTTTATTTATTCATCAAGCAAAACAAAATAAAATGACATCTTAAGAATAGCACAAATCATGTGAATAAGCAAAAACTTAGGCTCCATCGAGGCTAACCGATAATTGTCGATGAAGAAAGGTGGGATGCCTACCGGGGCATCCCTAAGCTTAGATGCTTGAGACTTATTGAAATATTATCTTGGGATGCCTTGGGCATCCCCAAGATTGAGATTTTGTGTCTCCTTAATTCCTTTTATATAATGGTTTCCCTAAATCTCAAAAACTTCATCCACACAAAACTCAATAAGAACTCGTGAGATAAGTTAGTATAAATCAATGCAAAAACCTTATCATTCTCTACTCTAGAAAATCACTAAAATTATTGTTTAACATTGCATACTAAATGCCTCAGCATATTTAACAGTCCTATCCTCAAATAGAATCATTAAACAAGCAAACATATGCAAACAATGCAAACATAACGACAATTTGTCAAAATAGTATAGTCTATAAGGAATGCAAGAAGATTCATACTTATCTAACTCCAAAAATTCTGAAAAGTTACCACAATCTAGACAATTTTTCGTGGCTTATTGTGTAAACTTCAAGATTTTATCATGTTCTGACTTTTTTTAACAATTCCTACAATGATAGAAAACTTCCTGTTTTCAAAACAGCAACATAGAGACTAGGAAAATAAGCATGGTAAAGGCTATCCTTGACATTTTTATTGAAATGAAAGATGCAAAAAATTATTCAAAATAACAGAAATCAAATTCAAATAAAATAAAATGATGCTCCAAGCAAAACACATATCGTGTGACGAGTAAAAATATAGCTAAAAGTGAGGTTACCGATAGTGTTGGAGACGAAAGAAGAGATGCCTTCCGGGGCATCCTCTAACATCCCAATTTTCAATTTGGATGTTATACGTAGATCATCGTATGCGTATCATATTTATTTTTGCATTTTGGTTGTGATCCTAGAAATCTTAAGCAACTCAAGGACCCAAGGAGAGAGTTGGAGGTTTCACAAATTTTCATATTTGAATTTATGTTCAAATTTGAAAAGAGGGTCAATTTGATTTTATTATTTTTCTCTCCAAATATTTCCAATAATAAAAATAAATGAGAGAAGATAATATGACTTCTTCAATATAAGAGAAATATTGGAGAAGAAATTTTAAAATCAAATTATTATTTTATTTGTGTTTTATTTGCTGTTTTATTTGAATTAGAAAAACTTGCATTTTAGTCCAGAAAAATGTTCATCTTGTCCTAAATATTAGGTTTGGCCGGTGAAAATTGTTTCTGGAATTTTTAGAATTTGTTTTATATTCATTTAGGATTTTGCTCTACGGCAAAATTTATTTAAAAAAAACTTTTCCCGGACCGAACTGGGCCAAAGTCCCAGCCGGCCCACGCGAGCACCGACGCCTTTCTCCGCGGAGGAGTCCGCCTCCGAGCCGCCGTCGGAGTCCCGAAGGACTCCGGGTCACGCCAATGCCTTGTGCCACCCTTTATAAGGGCCGGAAGCACCCCTCTACTCCTCGTTGCCAGCCCCGCCCCCTCCGCAGCCGCCCCGCTGGTGCAGCCGCCGCCACCGCCGCCGCACCGCTGCTCCGCCTCGCCTTGCCTCCCCACGCCACACATGCCTCGCCTCGCCCCGGCACCCCAAGTCGCCGCTGCCACCGCCGGAATACAGCCGCCGTCGCCGGATCTCGCCTTCGGTCAAACCCCGGTCAGACGGTAAAAACCGTTCGGTCTTTTCTGGTTTTTTCGGTTTAGTCGCTCCGGTAGTTATATCGGTTTATTTTTTAGTTAATCTAATTAATGAACGTTCATTCGTTTAATTGTTTAACAAACAGTTTTCATTAGATTAGTTTGGTTAACGAACGTGCGTGCCGTAGTTTTTTCTTTTTAGTTTTATTTTCGGCTAGAGACCTATCCGCGAATAGTCTTATCGAGATTTAGCCCCTGATCTTAAAACTAGCGTAACTTTTTGCTCGTTTGTCCAAATTAGTTGAAACCAGCGCATAAATCTTCGCAACGATCTGTTCTTTCCAATTAAACAACTTGAACATGATTTTGACATACTAAAATTTGAGTTTAGTTCACATTAGTAAACGATCTTGTTTCGTTCGTATCTTGAGTTTCGTTTCTCCGTTTGAGTTGTTTCTTTTTGCAAATTGTAGCTAATCACATGTACCTACTTTTAAGATCTAATCCACATGATAATAATGCTGTTAGGTTTTACTTTCTGTTTAGTTTGGCCGTATGCTTTTTCGTGTTTGATTTGGATCTTTTCTTGATTTCTCGTTGTTTCGTTTGAGTGATTGCTTATGTATGCTACTGTTTGTCTTCGCTAGATTAGCCGAAGTGCGAAGCTTGTTACTATGAATCCCTAGAGTTTGCAGATCGTCAGCAAGGCAAGTTACACTTTGATCATACTCTTCTATACCCAGTTTTTACTATGCATTAGTATTGCCCCTCAAATATTTGCATGAGTACGATTGGGAACATGTGGTTTGGTTGTAGTACTTGAGGTATGAACCTAATACCTTTTTATCACCCCGAGAATATACGTTATGCTTTATTATTGCTTAGCAGATGTAGACGGGGATTGGATCGTGATTCACATGGAAGTTATGAGAGTTATTAATTTTGGATAACATCAAGGTGGCAACTTTAATACACATCTGGGTGGATTGGTTGGGGCACCAGGGGAACTCAGTGTTGTCCATTAAGGGAAATCCTGGGGTATCCGTGTGATTTTTCCTCGGTTCGCCACCGAGGCTCAAAGGGATCATATGATATTTCATGACTAGAAACCTCCGTGTGCAGCCACAAGCCATTATGGGCTCTGGCATAGTTGAGTACGTAGTATGAGCTCTTGAAGAGGTTGACTAGAAGATGTAGAGGGAAAGTAGGTGTACCGGTATGCCCGGAGTAGAGAGTTAATGCTTCAGAAAGACTATGTCTCGATCTTCCGATCATGGATGCGGTCGAGTCTTGTGGGGAAAAGTGCGCAAACCTCTGCAGATTGTATTAAACTAATCATGGTTAGCCGTGTCCCCGGTTATGGACATCTTGAGTATCTGGAATTGGATATTATTGTTGATCTCATCACTCTTTAATTAAATGAATTGGGTTTAATGATGATATTGTTTAATTGTGATTTGAGTTGGGGGAACCTTCTCAAATATTGGAACAAATTGGGAGTAGTTTACATAAAATTTATTCCTTTGTTGTAGGGAAAAACTAGCTTTATGCAAAATCATAAACTTAGAGCCTCCACCAGCCAAATATTGCATGTAGATATAGTTCTTGCATTCATTGCTTTACAGTGTAACTCCGCCAGCATATTCAATGTGCTGACCTACACGGCTGCAACGTCTCATGTTGCAGACTGCTCAGACGATGAATAAGGTGCAATAGGTCATTGTCTTGCACTCAGCTATGTCGTTGGAGTTGATGGACTCATTTACCTTTGAAGCTTCCACAGTTATTTTGTTTAGATGGCCTTCAACCATGATATTTTTGTGTAATCATACTCTTTATGTGGACTCGATGTAATAAGTGTGTGATTGAACTCTGTTATAATTCCCCGATTACTGTGTGTGTAAGCATTACCGATCCAGGGATGACACTGTAACACATAGACTTCGGTCCATTGGGATCATGGTCGCTACAAGATGGTATTAGAGCCCACGCTGATAGTAGGATGCGACCACTAGAATAAGCCACATGAATTCTCTTGTTTGCTCAATTATAATTCTCCTCTATTTCTACTCTATAGATGGCGGACCCCAGGAACAAGTTCACTCGGCCGGATGACGACACCCCTTTCGGACGACACTTGAAGGAAGTCACTAAGTACGTGAACATCGGACTACCAAGCTTCACTGGGACTTTCTCTTCAACTATACCAGAAGAGGAGCGCTGGAAGATCAAAGTCTGGGTACATGGGAGGACATTTGCGCCAACAACGGAGCCTATTGATTACTACCTGGATGCACCAAGCTGGAGTTGAGGAAAGAGCATGGGAGCCCATATCACCTTTGGACGCATATGTGAGGTGTATCACAAGGAGCTGGAAAACACTATCTACCAAATATGTGGCCGTCGAGACGAAGAATGGGAGGTGATTCATACCAGGAGGGATGGATCAATTGCAGCCTACATTCAGGAGATGGGTGATCATATTCGTCGACAAGATAATCACTATGTTTCAACATGAAGAAGATCAAGAGCTAATGAAGAAGAACAACGAGCTAGAGGAGGAACTCAAGTTTACACGCGATGGATATGAGGAAGAAATCACCGTACTACTGGATAAGCATGAAGATCTGAAGAGGAAGCTAGGACTACCCGTGGAGAATCACAAGCGGGAACCAGCAAAGGAGATCCGTTCGGAGGACTACATCATCTTGGACGACACCGGCACGGATAGTGATGCAAATGATGGCAGTGTTGTAATGCCCCGAATTCGATGCACCAGGTGTCTTCTAGTCATTTGTTGTTGTTGCCATGTCCTTTGTTTGCGTGTTCCACTTTGCCATGTCATCATATGCATTTCATCTGCATGTTTTTCAAAACATGGATCCGTTCGGGTTCCCCCGGTTCTCTCCGTTGTCCGTTTCGGAATCCCACTCTCTCGCATGCACCCGTCGCCCCTCTCAGACCTTGTTTCGTGAGCGAGATAAAAACGTTCTCAGAATGGGCCGAGATTTGCCAACTGGTCTTGGTACATCACCGGTAGACCGTCTGTCAAATTTTGTTTCATTTGGAGGTCGTCTGATGCCCCAATGGTTAACCGTGTTAACCGAAACCCCTCTCTCTTTGCTGCCCAGCACCCCTTAATAAAAGCCCAATAGCCCATCCAAACCCCCTCCATGCTCTCCGTCCTTGGATCACGATCGTGTGGGTGAAAACCGCACCTCATTTGGACTCTCCTAGCTCCCTCTAACTATAAATAGGTCCACCCCCTCCATTTTCATGGATGAAACCCTAGCCTCACTCCCCTCGCACCACTGGATGCATCCGCGCCGCTGTCGGACATGTCCGCCACCCCCCTCAGCCAACCCGGAACCGCCTCGTCACCCCCGCCGCCGCGGCCCGCGAAGCCCATGGGAGGCCCGCCCTGGGATGCCCCGGGCCCGAGCGCCCCGCCGCCGCCGCGCCTCCCTGTCGAGCGCCCTGTTGACCGTTATCGCTCACTGGAGCCGCCCGGCCCGAGCGCCGCGCCCGCCGCCCGTCTCCCCGCTGCCGGATCCCGCGCACAGCTGCCCCGCTGCCTCTTCGCGGCCGTGCTTCACGCCTCCCCGCCGCCTTCCCCGACCACCCGAAGCTCCTCGCCACCGGCGAGCTCCTCCGCGCCGCCTTGTCGCTCTCGTCACCAACCACACCGGCTGCCGCCTCGCCTTGCCCTCCTCCTCTGCCGCTGCGCCTCGTCCCGCCTCGCACAGCCCCGCCGAACGCACCACTTGTCACCAGCCACCGACCTAGCCGGAGATCGCCAGACCCTCGCTGGAGTTTGCCTGGACCAAATCCACCACCACACCCATCCAAACGCCTCACCCGCGCCGGATCTCTTTGTCCCGGGTCGACCCCATCCAGTTTTCAGAGGTTATATTTTCTACAAGTCCCCAAATCTATTATATCATGTGCCCATCTTTGCCATGTCATAATTTCATGCGTATAGCTCCATTTTGTGTGCATGATATGTCAAAATGTTCATCTCTGGATGCTCTTCATGATGGAGTAGGTTGCATGCATGCTTCGGTTAATATTGATGCCTTAATCTTCATTGCAGAACTGCTATGTGATATGAACTGCTGTAACTTGTTGATTTGTCATTTTTGTTGCATTTTGTGTGTGCATACTATGAGCATGATGTCTACATGTTTTAGGAGCATTTTCATGCCATCTTTGCAGTGGTGCCATCAATCTATTTTTGTGTGCCATGTAGTGAGTGCAACAAGCTCGTGAAGTGGGCTACTTGCTGTTACTGTTTTGCTATGCTGAATCTGTCATATCATGATGCCATGTTTGCTTGGTGCTACCAATTAATCCATGCATAATCTGGAGATGCTTAGTTAACATGTTTTGTTGTCTATGTTATGCTCCATCATGCCATGCCTATTGATGTCCTATATATGCCCTGTAGCATATGTTTTCATTGCCATGAACATGCTTGTATAATGTTCCATATTTCTGTTAACTTCATGATGCCAAGTTGTGAGCGTAATACTAGTTGATACATGCCTATTCTGGAGATGATCCTATTACATGTTTTTAAGCATGCTATGAGTACTCTGTTCACATGCCAAGTTTGATAATGTTGGATACCATATGCCTCTGTTTCATGCTTGCAAACATGGTATAATAATGTTGTTGTTTTACAGTTGCTGAAACTGTTTCAACATTCAATCTTGTCTTGTTGGTTCCTACAAATCCGTGAGGCATATGTATATGATGATTTGAGGTTATTTTCTCTTTGTTATATTTAATTTGATGCCCTTCCCTTGGTTTCCATGTTAACTTGCTGTAGCTTGTCATTTTCTTGCTCTCAAGTTGCCATCATATTAACTCTGCTCATGCATATGCTCCTGTGTTATAAAGTTGCATTTTGCATCGATCATCTTGGTTTAATCTTGGTTTAATCTTGATGCCTATGTTATCTATACATGAAGTGCATGTCAATTTTGTGCTCATATGATTCCTTTAGTATGTTGTTTTGATGTTTGCAAAGTGCCTAGTTGTTGTTTTGGGCAGATTGTTGTTGTTATTGTTTGGAGTGTATGTGTTGCACCAGTGCTCCGTTTTCAGCACGCTCTGTATGAAACTTGCTTAGAATTGCATGTAGTTTCATCATATCCTGTTGAATACTTGTTTTGAGAGCGTGTGCTTGATGTTTGAATGCATTTTGCATCAATGCAATGTTTAGCTTGTTTTGCTCATATCTTCTAGGCCGTAGCTCTGAACTAAATGAACTTTATGTGTAACTTGACTAGAATTTCATGTAGATAATCTTGGTGCATCTTAACTTGCTGTTTAAAAACTTGAACACAATGAGTTTTCAGATCTGGACTAATTTCGAAAATTGCATATGGGGATTTTCCGGAATTGTTATATGTTGTTTCTGGCCTCATTTAAACTTGCTTTGATGTGTTGTTCTTGTATGCATCATCTCTTGCCATGACTAGCATCATGTATCCTTTTCATGCATCATACTTGGTTGAGCATCATGTCATGTTTATGTGTTGTGTGTTTACCATGTTGTTCGCTTCTTTCCGTTTGTGCTTCTTCTCGATAGTTCTTGCTTCGTTGCGATCGTGAGGATTCGTTCGTCTAAGCTTGGTTCATCTTCGCCTGTTCGTCTTCTTCATGGACTCGTTCTTCTTCCTAGCAGGATTTTAGGCAAGATGACCATTACCCTGGATCTCACTACTATCATTGCTATGCTAGTTGCTTCTTCTATCGCTATGCTGCGCTACCTATCACTTGTTTATCCAGCATCCCAAATTGCCATGTCAGCCTCTAACCTTTTCACCTTTCCTAGCAAACCGTTGTTTGGCTAAGTTACCGCTTTTGCTCAGCCCCTCTTATAGCATTGTTAGTTGCAGGTGAAGTTGAAGATTGCTCCATGTTGGAACATGATTATGTTGGGATATCACAATATCCCTTATTTTTATTAATGCATCTATATACCTGGTAAAGGGTGGAAGGATCAGCCTTTTGCCTGGTGTTTTGTTCCACTCTTTCCGCCCTAGTTTCCGTCATACCGGTGTTATGTTCCTTGATTTTGCGTTCCTTATGCGGTCGGGTTTATGGGAACGCCTTGACTGTTTGCTTTGAAAAAACTCCTCCAGTAAGGTCCAACATTGGTTTTACCATTTGCCTAACATAACTAAAATTTAAATAGTGGATTTTCTCTGGTCCCCTAGTTTCTTAATCAACACCCCCCCAGGCCAGTGCTCCTCCAAGTGTTGGTCCGAAACAAACAGACTGCAGGGCCACCGCGGGGCAACTCGAGGTCTGGTTTTACTCGTAGGATGTATCATCCGGTGTGCCCTGAGAACAAGATATGTGCAGCTCCTATCGGGATTTGTCGGCACAGTCTGGAGGTCTTGCTGGTCTTGTTTTACCATTGTTGAAATGTCTTGCAATCGGGATTCCGAGTCTGATCGGGTTGTTCCGGGAGAAGGAATATCCTTCATTGATCATGAGAGCTTGTGATGGGCTAAGTTGGGACACCCCTGCAGGGTATAAACTTTCGAGAGCCATGCCTGTGGTTATGTGGCAGATGGGAATTTGTTAATATCCAGTTGTAGAGAACTTGGCACTTGACTTAATTAAAATGCATCAACCGCGTGTGTAGCCGTGATGGTCTCTTATCGGCGGAGTCTGGGAAGTGAACACGGTTTGGGTTATGTTTGGACGTAAGTAGTTCAGGATCACTTCTTGATCATTACTAGTTTGCGACCGTTTGCGTAGCTTCTCATCTTATTCTTGTATTCGTAAGTCAGCCACTGTCGGTGTCAAAACCGTTGGATTTCGGGTAGGGGTCCCGAACTATGCGTCTAAGGCTAATGGTAACAGGAGGCGGGGGACACAATGTTTACCCAGGTTCGGGCCCTCTCGATGGAGGTAATACCCTACTTCCTGCTGGATTGATCTTGATGATATGAGTATTACAAGAGTTGATCTACCACGAGATCGTGGAGGCTAAACCCTAGAAGCTAGCCTATGATTATTATTGTCCTTGTCCTACGGACTAAACCCTCCGGTTTATATAGACACCAGAGGGGGCTAGGGTTACACAGAGTCAGTTACAGAGAAAGGAATCTTCATATCCGAATCGCCACGCTTGCCTTCCACGCAAAGGAGAGTCCCATCCGGACACGGGACAAAGTCTTCTATCTTGTATCTTCATAGTCCAACAGTCCGGCATATGCATATAATCCGGCTGTCCAAGGACCCCTTAATCCGAGACTCCCTCAGTACCCCCTGAACCAGGCTTCAATGACGATGAGTCCGGCGCGCAGATTGTCTTCGGCATTGCTAGGCGGGTTCCTTCCCTAAATACTCCAAAGTAGATCTTGAACATAAGAATCGTGTCCGGCTGTGTAGAACAAATTCCACATACCACAGTAGAGAGTATAATATCCCACGGGTCCAATCTGCTGACAACTCATAGCGTGACATCATGCCACGACCCGGTCTTTATTTGAACCGTTTTTATCCTGCCCCTCCGTATTTCAAGGCGTGGTTTCCTTGACATGTCTTATCAAAGCAGAGATCGTGTCCCCTTATCACGGGATTCTCATCAATGCGGGTACAGGTTACCCAACCGTGCCATCCGCATGGCGCTTGGGAAATAAGTGAGCATTAGGGCAAGTGGGGAGGCGCATGATTTTTACTGCCTTTATAAAGTGATAAGGATTCCCCTCTTTCACCCACGCTTTCTTCTTCCTCTGCCCATTCATTCTTGAGCTCCAATGCCCAAGCTCTCACCTTCTCCGCCCAAAAACACACTCCAATCATGTTCGGTTCCAGAGCTGGAGGCAAGTGGATGGCCTCTTCCGTCAAGAAGGAGGACATCAGGAAGATCTGGGAGGCCGGGTACCCTGCCATGGATATCGCTCATCGACTTCCAGTCAAGGGACAGATCGTCCCCACCCCGGAGCCCCAGGAGAGGGTGGTGTTTCTCTCCCACTTCTTCTGCGGGCTGGCCAAGAAGGAGGATATCAAGAAGCTCCGGGAGGCTAGGTACTGTCCAAAGGCATTGCTCATCGGCTTCCGGCCAAGTGGTCGATCATCCCTACCCCGGAGCCCCAAGAGAGGGTGATGTTTCTCTCCCACTTCTTCTATGGGCTGGGATTCCCCCTCCACCCATTCCTCCGCAGACTGATGTTCTACTACGGGCTGGACTTCCATGACTTGGCCCCCAATTCCATCCTCAACATCTGGGAATTTATTGTCATGTGCGAGGCCTTCCTCCGCATCCCACCTAACTTCGGCCTATGGCTGAAGACCTTGAATGTGAAGGCGAAGGTGGTGAGCGGTCACAACCGGAGTGCAGAGGTTCCATGGTGGGCAAGATGCCCATGCCACTTGGCCTGAAGGCTCCTTTGTGGAGACTGTAAAGGGGTGGCAGTCGGGGTGGTTCTACATCACCGAGCCACACGGCACCAACTGGGCGGCGACCCCCGAATGCCGATCCGGAGTCCCCATGCGGCTCACCTCCTGGCAAGAGAAGGATTTAACCTGGGGCTCGGCGGAAAAACTGACCGGGCTCCAGACATGTCTCCAGAACATGATAAGCCAGAAAATCAAGCTCGTTAACGTGGTCCAGGTTGTGCTCTTCCACCGGATCCTTCCGTGCCAGAGCCGGACTTGTAATTTGTGGGAGTTCGACCCGGCCAAGCACCAGACGTTGTTGGAGATCTTCAGTAGAACACACGAAGACATCCGGAAGGTGCTCTTTAAGACCGGCGAGGTACCACTGCCCACGATCGAAGAGCGCGGGCTTAGCGAAAAACACCGGGCTAATCCAGTAAGTTCTTATATGTTTGCAAGGTATACCTTTTACTAGCATATCTGTGGGAGGAACCTAAGCCTCCATGCCCATCTTTCAGGCATGGGTAAAGATAGCGGAGCAGATTGATTGTCCGGCTCCGCTACCCGAAGATCCAGAAACGCCTCTTCTAACGAAGATGCTATTTCTGGCACCTTATGAGGTGCCGAAGAAGAAAGCCAAGAAGGCATCCAAGGGGACCAGAGATGGTCTCCGCCACAATGGTGCTTCAGATGTGACATTCGAAGACACCGAGACACACTCCTCCGCCGAAGACAAGGAGGAGGAGGAGAAGACCCGTTCCCTCCCTACTGGGGGAAAAAAGAAAAGGAAGGCCTCCACACATGGGGAGTCCGAGGCATCCAAGAAGGGAGAAATCTCCCTTCCGGACTACTCCGCCGCAGCTACCAACAACAGCGGGGAGTGGGAGCCCAGAGCCAAGCCCCTAGCCAAATCGTAAGTATCCGGACACGGTAATATTTCCGGTCGTTTCACTTTATCAGTTTTTAATGTGCTAGATCATGCATTTGCAGTCTGGCCCAGTCCAACGTCGAGGTATCCTCCTCTCCGGAGGGGTCGCTGGACCCGTCGGCAATAAACAGTGGGTCCCTTCCGACGACCACCTCCCCCAAGACTGTGGACAACACCGAGGTGTTGTCTCGAAGGATACCGAGCCAAGGGGAGACCGTTCTGATGATGTCGGAGGATAAAACCCCGGTTGCTGAACACATGGGGGAAAGACCCCTAGTGACCCCGAAGATGGGGGCCGTATCCAGTTCGGCCCTCAGCCGAATACAACTCCGGAGACCCAAGTGGTTCCGGATCTAGGCAGGCAACCTCTCCCGAACGAGGGGGCAAGCCGCCTCCACCGGTGACCTCTTTCCATCCAGGGGCACTGGATAGATTGCTGCAAGCGCTACAAGGCATTTCCATTATGGAAGAACACCATACTCTTATGAGTACGGTGTTTGGGAAAGTCCAATCCGCCAAAAACGGACTGACCGAAACCTGCCTGAGCCTTCTAACAGGCTTTGAAGTAAGTAATGTAGTTGTAAAAGAATATCACCTTGTAGACGGTAGCTCCTGATGCTCTGTTCGGTGTTCAAAAAGAAAAACCAAACAGAGGATCAAAATAATTTTCGCAGGAGTCTAACATAACATGTCTATGTGAATAAGCAGGCGTTGCTGCTGGCTGCTGCCGCTCACACTGCAGAGGTCTCCGGATTAAAGCAGAATCTGGAGTGGGCCAAGGAAGAGCTCGGCCTCGTGAAGAAGCAGCTGGAGGATAGCCAAGGTATGCACTAACCTGTGTCATGAACTTTATTAGGGGCCACAACTGAAGTAGCGGCCCTCAAGAAGGCATTGGCCGAGGCTGAGGACAAAGCGGCGAAGGAACGCGCGTCGCGCGAGAAGCAGGAGGTCTGGGTCAGCGAGGTCCAGCTAGAGCTCTAGGATGCCGTCAAAAAGTACGAGTCCTTGAAGCATGATTCTAAGACTCAAGAGTCCAAACTTGGCAAGGCCCGCCAGATCGTGCAAGATGCCTGAGCCGAATCTCAGAGCGCCCTCCAGGAAATCCAAGCAGCCAAGAAGATCGCGGTGAGTAAGGCTTTTATTATGCAAAGCAAGTATGTTAAGGAAACATTCCTTTTACTTACCCGGATTTGGAGTTCTCCAGGAGCGTTTGCGGATCTGCCACGCAGCATATCAGATGCTGCAGAGTTCTTTCGAGCCGAAGAAGGGAGCTCTATGGAGAAGCTGTTCTGGTCTCAATACCTTGGACCAGAACATCCGGTGCCCTTTAGCGACCAGCTAAAACAGTTGGTCGAGCTGCACAAGGCGGCCGAACTAGCCATGAAGGACCTAATAGGCCGCTTATGGCCTGCTGAGCCCATGCCAGTAGCTACTTCAGACTCATGAAGCGGCTGGTCAGTGTCGAGCCTCGGCTTGATGTCGTCAAGCGGTCGATCTGCATTGAAGGTGCTCGGATGGCTTTCGCCCATGTCAAGATGCACTGGGCGAATATGGATGCCATGAAGTTGATGACCGAAGGTCCGCCCGCGGGCAAGGAGCATCGCAAGCCCGAGATGTACTATGACAGTGTCATGAAGGGATCCCGCCTTGTGGCGGAGCAATGTGTCAAGGATATCATTTTCCCATGAAAGCATTATTTTATCATGTCCTGTAATATGGAACAAGGTTTTCATGTAATATAATGCTTGTTATTTAAAATTTTACCTACTGCGCGGTCATTTATAAAATCTGAGAGTTGGCCAATCGTCGGCTTCTGCCCCCATGTAGCAAGTACAGGGGTGTTCGGGATAAATCTAAACACTCTTTATCCAAAGTTTTGGTCCTTTAAGGAGGTGTTTAGCGCAACGAACAAGGCAATCGGACTATGTAGCTTTATCACCCTCACTTAGCCATAGGAGTTCTATAATTTTAAATTTTGGTGTAGCCCCTAGTATTCGGAAGGCCGAAGTTGGGGCGCTATACATGCTTAATCGGATAAAGACCGATTCCTCGCATAAAGCGGAGAAAAATCTCTAACTATTTGAAAACCTCTCGAACAGCTGACCAGCTCTCGCCGCATCATGACAATCAGTTTTCGGCTTTCTCTACTGAGGTGCTCGTCCGGAAGAACCGGGACACAATCGCAGTAGTTCTCCCTTTACTACCCTAGCCGATAAAGCAGAACGTAAGGTAGAAAGCACAGGAGTCGGGCAACCAAACTATTGACCAAAGACATGATTCGGAGCCGATGCATATAATGCTATAAGTTTGGGGTGCCGAACTATACTATAAAAGTATTCGGACTTTCTTGCCGTGTTATGGGGTGCAATGAAGCCCCTGGCGAATTAAGGCATACCAAAATGTACGGGTGCAATTGAAAATAGATAGACAGGGAAAAAATTAGGTAATGAGTAGACACTGCGAGTTATTTTTCATTGTAATTTCATACATACGTCAAGGCATATGTATAGAAGTAGTGCAATAAGCAAATAAGGCTATTTAACATGCCATGACCAAAGCGGGCTGCGTGTGAGTATTTAAAACAGGTATCACGATCATTAGCAGAGACCACCTGGGTATTCCCTTGTACGTCCGAGCTCCTTGGTGTATCCGTTCCGCTATGGGTCTGATGACCAGGTTTATCAGAAAAGGCCCCGAGAAGAGAAAAAACTGAAAGAAAGAGAAAAAGTGAAGGTATGCAGATCCAGGAGCGGGTTGAGCCGCATTATGGACCGCGGTCTAGCTGTGCCTCCGTCCATGCCCATGGTATTTTAAGTGCGTAGTTGTGTATGCGTGGCACAAATTTCACCACTTCATTGGGGCTGGGACGAAGGCCGGATTGCTAGCTGAGCTCTGGATGAGCCGGGCGGTCCTGTTGGAGAGTAGCTCAGACTTGCTTGACGGTGTCCGGGGGCATTATTGCCGAATTGAGGTTTTTCCTAAGAAGGCTACTCTGTACTTTTGCTGTGAGGGCCGCGGTGTGCTCCTCCGTACGGAGGGAGCGCTCCGTGTTTCCATTGACTGTTATAACATCGCGAGGTCCGGGCATCTTGAGCTTAAGGTAGGCATAGTGCCGCACCGCATTGAAATGAGCAAACGCGGTTCGTTCGAGCAGCGTGTGATAACCACTGCGGAAGGGGACGATATCAAAGATTAATTATTCCCTTCAGAAATTATTCGGGGATCCGAAGACCACTTCTTGTGATATTGAGCCCATACAACAGGCCTCTACACCTGGTATGACACCTTTAAAGGTGGTTTTGGTGGGCTTGATTCTTGAGGGATCAATACCCATTTTGCGTACTGTATCCTGATAGAGCAGGTTCAGGCTGCTACCACTGTCCATGAGGACGTGTGTGAGGTGGAATCCGTGAATGATAGGGTCTAGCACCTGGGCGGCTGAACCGCCATGACGGATACTAGTCGAATGGTCCCTTCGATCGAAAGTGATCGAACAGGAGGACCACGGGTTGTATTTTGGGGCGACTGGCTTCATCGCATAGACGTCCCTTAGTGCACGCTTCCGCTCCCTTTTGGGGATATGGGTAGCATATATCATATTCACCGTTTTAACTTGGGGAGGAAACTTTTTTTGTCCCCCTGTGTTCTATGGCCGGGGCTCCTCGTCGTCATCGCTTTGCGATCCCTTTTGCTTGTTTTCGGCATTTAACTTGCCGGCCTATTTAATGACCCAACATTCTCTATTGGTATGATTGGCTGGTTTATCGGGGGTGCCATGGATTTGACATGGACGATCGAGTATGCGGTCCAGACTAGACGGGCCCGGAAAGTTTCTCTTAAATGGCTTTTTCGCTGACCGGACTTGGAGCCACTGAATCCGGCATTGACGGCCGTGTCTTCGGCGTTATCGCCATTATTTCGACACTTGTGTCTATTGTGTCGGGGCTTGCCGTTGCTATCTCTGGCTTCAGAAGTGCCAGGTTTACTTGAGGTGATGTTGCTATGAGCAAGCCAACTATCCTCGCCCGCACAAAAGTGGGTCATGAGTGTTGTGAGGGCTGCCATGGACTTTGGCTTTTCTTAGCCGAGGTGTCGGGCAAGCCACTCGTCACGGATGTTATGCTTAAAGGCCCCTAGGGCTTCGGCATCCGGACAGTCGATGATCTGGTACTTTTTAGTTAAGAACCTAGTCCCGAATTTCTTAGCTGACTCTACGGGCTGTTGGATTATATGACTTAAGTCATCGGCCTCCAGAGGTCGGACATAAGTTCCTTGGAAGTTTTCAAGAAATTCATCTTCCAGGTTCTCCCAACTGCCAATGGAGTTTTCGGGCAGACTGTTCAACCAGTGCCGAGCTGGTCCCTTGAGTTTAAGCGAGAGATATCTTATGACATGTAGATCATCGCCGTGGGCCATATGTATATGGAGAAGGAAGTCCTCGATCCATACCGCGGGATTTGTGGTTCCATCATATGATTCATGTTTACGGGTTTAAACCCTTCTGGGAATTCATGCTCCATTACTTCGTCAGTGAAGCATAGGGGGTGTGCAGTGCCTCCGTGTCAGGCTACGTCAGGACGCAGCTCAGATGGAGCCGGTCTGCGGTATTCGGCCCAGACAGGTTTGTATTTGTTATATCAGGCTTGGTGGCCGTCGCTGTGTGTTGGGGAGCACCCCCGCGATCCGTAGATCTATCTGGTTTGTCCTGATATGTTTTCCAAGTCGTTCCGTAGGTCATGTGTGTATCCTTGAGCTGTTGTGTTTCTATTTGTTCGGCGAGGCAGTGCCGGCTGGTGTTCGGGCTGAATTGTCGTTTTATCTCGGCCACGCGGTGGTCGGTCAACCGCATTATGTGCTGGTAGTGCTGGCTCCGGCGCCTCGTCATCGAATTGAGGTACCAATTTGCGCTTCGGGTAACTTTTGGTTGGGCGTTTGAGTCCGTATTCCTCGGCTGCCAGGACCTCATTCCATCTATCGGTGAGCAGATCCTGATCAGCTTGAAGCTGCTGCTGCTTCTTCTTCAGGCTCTTTGCCGTGGCTATAAGCTGGCGCTTAAAACGCTCCTGCTCGACGGGATCCACTGGCACGATAAATTCTTCATCGCCGAGGCTCACCTCATCCTCAGAGAGAGGCATGTAATTGTTGTCCTCTGAGTTGTCGTTCACGGCCTATTCATCGGGGCTGGCTCGACCGTATTCCCGTTCAGCCTATTCGAAACTTGGCCTGGCGGGGTCTTTATTGTCTTTGGCATCGTCCGGAGTGTTAGTTTTTCTCGTGCCGGTATTGCTATTTTTACGATGGCGTGATTTAGAGCTGCGCCGCTGACATTGGTGCTTAGGCTGCTTCTCGGGAAGTTTATCCTCAACTGGGTCCTTTCTATCATCGCCATTGTCTTCTTTGGGTGTATCCACCATGTATATGGCGTATGAAGAGGTGGCTGTCCAGCGCCCTGTGGGCAGTGGTTCCTGTTCTTCTCCGGCATTGTCATCCATGCCGTCGATGTCTTCGGAGTCGAAATCAAGCATGTCGGTCAAATTGTCGACAGTGGCTATCAAGTGGGTGGTGGGTGGGTAACGAAGTTCTTCGTCATCCGCTTCCCACTCAAGCCGGACATAGGAGAGAGACTTTAATGAGTTTAACACATCGCCTAGGGGTGAGTGTTGGAAGATGTCCGTGGAGCTGAACTCTAAGATCAGCGTCCGATCAGATTTGATGGGTGCGGATACACGCGGTTCGGAGCCTATGGCCGGAGACTAGTCCGAGGTTCCGATGACACAGGCCTTGTAGGAGGTTGGATCGGTGTTCGGCTCTAGCGCCGCTGAGTCTGCGGTCTCCATGGCAAGGTTGAGCTTCCCGTCCTTGGATGGCGCACTCTTTTCTCGATCTAGGGCCAGAGCGATTACAGGCGCTATCTCCTGCACAGAGATTTAGGTCATATTCATCATGGCGGCAGGGCGCGGCTGTCAAGGGCTCGAATCCGTCAAAGATCAAGTCTTCGTGGATGACGGCGGTGTAGTTCAAGTTTCCAAACCTGACCTTGTGGTCAGGGGTGTAGCTGTCGATCTGCTGCAGATGGCCAAGTGAGTTGGCCCGCAGTGCGAAGCCGCCGAATACGAAAATCTGTCTGGGGAGAAAAACTTCACCCTAGACTGCATTGTTGTAGATGATTGAAGGAGCCATCAAGCCTTATGCTGGCGACACAGTGGAACACTCAATGAAAGCATCAATGTCAGGGTCGAAACCGACGGATCTCGGGTAGGCGGTCACAAACTATGCGTCTAAGGCTAATGGTAATAGGAGGCGGGGGACACAATGTTTACCCAGGTTCGGGCCCTCTCGATGGAGGTAATACCCTACTTCCTGCTTGATTGATCTTGATGATATGAGTATTACAAGGGTTGATCTACCACGAGATCGTAGAGGCTAAACCCTAGAAGCTAGCCTATGATTATGATTGTCCTCGTCCTATGGACTAAACCCTCTGGTTTATATAGACACCAGAGGGGGCCATTGTAACACCCACGATGCGACTATATCTCCCACGTGTCGAAGCACGACTTAGAGGCATAACCACATTGTGGTTTTGTCGCAAGAAGGGTCATCTTCACACAATCCCATGTAATGAGCAAGACTGGGATAAAGAGTTGGCTTACAATCGCCACTTCACACAAGTACTTAAATAAAGCATACATCAATCAGAGCACACACATAGTCCGACTACGGACGAAGCCAAAAGAAAAGAAGATAACCCAACTGCTAGATCCCCGATCGTCCCAACTGGGCTCCACTACTGATCAACATGAAACGAAACATAGCAAGATCTTCGTTGAGCTTCCATCTGAGCTTGGTTGCATCACCTGCACTGGTATCATCGGCACCTGTAGCTGTTGTGATAGTATCTGGTGAGTCACGAGGACTCAGCAATCTCAAAACCCGCGAGATCAAGACTATTTAAGCTTATGGGTTGGAAGTGGTAATGAGGTGGAGTTGCAGCAAGCACTAAGCAAATATGGCGGCTAACATACGCAAATAAGAGCGAGAAGAGAAGCAACGGAACGGTCGAGAAGCTAGAAGTGATCAAGAAGTGATCCTGAAACTACTTACGCACAAACATAACACAAAGACCGTGTTCACTTCCCAGACTCCGCCGAAAAGAGACCATCACGGCTACACACGCGGTTGATGCGTTTTAATTCGAATCTGGACTCAAGTGTCAAGTTCTCTACAACCAGATATTAAAAAATTCCCATCTGCCACATAACCGCGGGCACGGCTTTTGAAAGATAATACCCTGCAAGGGTGTCCCAACTTAGCCCATCACAAGCTCTCATGGTCAATGAAGGATATTCCTTCTCCCGGGAAGACCCGATCAGTCTCGGAATCCCGGTTTACAAGACATTTCGACAATGGTAAAACAAGACCAGCAAGACCACCCGACTGTGCCGACAAATCCCGATAGGAGCTGCACATATCTCGTTCTCAGGTCACAATGGATGAGCAATCCGTACAACTAAAACCATACCTCAAGTTTCCTTGAGGGGGCGCTGCAAAGGGCTCTACTTTGGACCAATACTCGGAGGAGCACTGGCCCGGGGGGGGGGGTAAAATATAGATGACCCTTGAGTCTGCAGAACCCAAGGGAAAAAGGCTTAGGTGGCAAATGTTAAAACCAAAGTTGGGCCTTGCTGGAGGAGTTTTATTCAAAGCGAACTGTCAAGGGGGTCCCATAAATCACCCAACCGCGTAAGGAACGCAAAATCAAGGAACATAACACTGGTATGACGGAAACTAGGGCGGCAAGAGTGAAACAAAACGCCAGGCATAAGGCCGAGCCTTCCACCCTTTACGAAGTATATAGATTCATTAATTAAATAAGAGATATTGTGATATCCTATAATCATCACGTTCCAACATGGAGCAATCTTCAACTTCACCTGCAACTAGCAACTTTATAAGAGGGGCTGAGCAAAAGCGGTAACATAGCCAAACAACGGTTTGCTAGGAAGGGTGAAAAAGTTAGAGGCTGACATGGAAATATGGGAGGCATGGTAAACAAGTGATAGGTAGCGCAACAAGCGATAGAACGAAGCAACTAGCAAGCAAAGATAGAAGTGATATCGAGGGTAATGGTCATCTTGCCTGAGATCCCGCAAGGAAGAAGAACGAGTCCATGAAGAAGACAAACGGACGTAGTCGAACGAATCCTCACAACTCCGGAACGAAACCGAAGCTAACAAGAGAAGCAAACCGGAAAGAAGCAAACAACATGGTAAACACACAAGCATAAACATGTCATGAAGCACAAACAAGTATGATGCATGTCCGGTTTAATGAGGCATGGCATGGCAATATGCACAAACAACACTACAAGTTAAGTGGAGCTCAATATGCAACGAGTTGCATATTGACGGAACACCACATCAATCATTTAGTTCTCTCTTGTTTAGGAACACAACAGAATTACATGTTGTTATAAACATGGCAAGAGGTGAAACATAAAAAAACTACCTAGCTAGGCAATTTAAATGAGGCCGGAAACAACAAACAACAATTCCGGAAAACACCATATGTTCTTTAGCAATTTAATGCAAACACAATTTTAAGCATTTAAATGTTGTTATCATGATGTGGATGACATATGCAAGTTATATGCAATTTTTATGAAAATGTTGACATAAGCATGTTATGAAGCATTTTTCACCGTGGTGGAACGAAAGGGGTGCCACGACAACGAATTCAAAAATGATGCCACGGCAACATATCGATCTCGATAACTTGATTGAGATACCGATGCAAACGAGAAGTGTGCAGATGTGTAGAACACGCAAGAGATGGTGGGGTGCTCCCGACTACTGGGTTCCCACGGGTCGACGGCATGGCAAACGAGGAACGTGCAAAGACCTCTCTCGGACATGGTACAAACACGAGCATCTCATACAACACATGCATTTGGTCCATGGTTGATTGTCTTGGGGTGATACCTTTGAAGCGTGCATACGGGGTGGAACGCGTTCGTCGAAGGAAGTAGTGGTACACGGATTGTAGTGGAAGTAGTTGTACACGTTTTGGTAGTGGAAGTAGACGTTCACGGGTCGTAGGGGAACTTGACGAAACCCAAGGAGCCGGATGTGGAAGTAGTGGAACTTGGTGCATCCAAGCTCTTCGGCGTAGTCGTACACATTCCGTAGACGAACATGGGTGTCGTAGTACTTCGCGTTATTGTGGCCTCCGGGTACTTGCTGAAATCACATCGGATGTAGTCGTACAGATTTGAAGACGAACTTGGCGCCGAAGTCGAACTTGCCGGTCTTGATGAATCTGAAGAGGCATCGAGGGACTTGCCCAGGCCCTGCCTCGGGGGGTCACTAGAGGTGCGTGGAGGCAGCAGAGATGGTGTTTCGCGGACGCGGGCACAGAACGGGTGATGGGGTGGCGAGGTGACCAGAGGCGCGAGGAGGGGGATCCTGGTCGGGACAAGAGAAGGCAGCGGGGTGACGTCCTTGTCGGACGGAGCTGGTGCAGGCGAACCATGGCGAGGCCGAAGGTGGGTCTTGGGCAGGGGGTGAAGAAGACAGCAGGGACGCAATCTCTGGCGAGAAGGCGAAGCAGAGGAGGCTGGGGCACGCGCCGGAGTTGACGAGCTCCTGGTCGAGCAGAGAGCTCGGGCGAGGCTGCGGCACCATGGACGAAGGGAGTAGGAACTCGGGGAGGAGGCCGAGCGCTGGTGAGGGGCCTCGCTGGGCTATAGGGCCATGGCAGGGGGGGCATGAGAACCTGCTGAAGGAGGAGGGCACGAGCCTCGGGCGTCTTCGAGCATGCGGGCGGGCGACGAGGCAAGGGACCGAGAGGAGCGTGGTGGCTGGCTGATGGAGGAGGCGCAAGGTGCGCGTGGCCATGGGGATTGGGATCCCTCTCCTGTGTGTGCGAGGAGGGAGACGAGTCAAGGGGGAAAGGGGATCGAGCCGAGGCTCTCCTGGCGGCGCAAGCGAGGGGAACGAGGGAGAGAGCGAGGGATCGAGAGGAGCGGAGGCGAGCGCTAGGGTTAGAGGTGCGGCTGGGCCTTGGGCCGAAAAGGCTGCGGGGAAGCAGGCCAGCCTCGCTGATGGGCTCTCTCTCACTCTAAAAATAAATAAATAAAAACAAAACAGAGATAAGAAAGAAAAGAAAGAGAGGTTAGGGGTGGAGCTTGAGCAGGAGGGTATTTTTCTCGGACTCATAAAAATGAGCTTGTTCCAAGAAAAATGGTGTGGGCAAGATTGCAAGAATTAAATTCAAAGTCATTTGAATTTAATTCATTAGGTTTGAACAAGGACAAGGATTTAGAAGTGTCCAAAAATGTTGAGAATTTAGGAGGAGCCACAATAAATGGAGAAAGAATTGTTGGCAAAGTTTGGGGCATGGAATTTAGATAGAAAATGCATGGAACTTAAACTGCAGGTGTGTTATGGTGATTCCAAAGTTAATGGAATATTTATTATAGCTACTTAAATACTAGGATGATATGTTATAAAGAGAAATCACCATGTGAAATTCCCTCGTTTTAAATGGACTGGAGATCCATGCAATTTATTTATCTGAGTTATAAAATTAAATGACATGATGATGCAATGCAAATGATGCAACAAACAAAACAAATCACACGACGAAACTCGGAGTAGCTGGAAGTCTTCTGGAGCGTCGGTCTCGGGGCGTTACAACACTCCACCACTACAAGAGGATCTCGTCCCGAGATCTAGGATGGAACCGGAGAGAAACGGAAGAGGAAGAGAAGAGGTAAAACTAAGTTGCTTCTTCGACAAAAGAGTGAAACCAAAGAACCTTGAGAGGTTGAAAAGTTGAAAGAAAGAACACAACGGAGTTGAACACAATTGAGAGCACTGTAGTAGAAAATAGAAACAAGGAACACCATGTGAACCTTGGAGGTTGCAAAGCTATGAATGACGAGTACAATGGACAAGAAGGAATTGGAACCACTCTGGTTGAAACGAGATAAACAAGGAACAAGGCAAGATCAAATTCGGACAGCACTTCGGTTGAAAGAGACACATGACTTGATAAGATGAAAAGAACTTGAAGAGGTGACACAACACTCCGGATAAATGGATGAGCAAGAAAATAACGTGATCTTGACAAAACGAGGTGATGGGTGAAGAGAGCAACATCACAATGTCTCCGGAACGAAAGAATAGAAGCTAGATTGTTGGGATAAAGGGACGGAGAAGAAAATGACAACTTCTGCCACAAATAAGCTTGGAAAGCACCCTTGCAAAGAAGAATTGAACAGAGTTGTTGGAAAATCAACAACAAAAAGCACAAGCTTGTTGTGGGCTTATGGAAAACATCTCAAAATTATGATGTGACAACCGTCCACTAACGAAAACAATTGCTTGCTTGAGATCAACGAAGAGATGAAAACAAACTACTTTCGCCGAGAGGATAGGAGAAAACTTGGATCATTGATAAGCACCACAAATAGCAACATTCCTTACGGAAGGCTTTAGGTGAAATCTATACCAAGATAACTCCAAAGAAGAGATTGATGGTTGAAAAGATGTCTTGAACAAAGAGAAAATGATGGATTTAAATATGTCACTCTTGAAAACTTGTGAATCATGAAACGCGAAGGGAAATTATCAAGAATGACATAACACCATCTCAAAAGATAAGATAGAGAAAATTGCACTTTGGAATGCAAAATGAAGAATACTTGAGCTCCTCAAAACAAAACATGTGTTGAGCACCACGTTTATTTTTAGAGTATAGCTTGGCTGACCTTAACTTGAAGAGAAATCTTGAAGAACAATTGAAGAATGAAAGGAATCCTTGATGAACCACCTTGTAGTGCCTCCATGAAGAACTCCGGTAATAAAAGAATGATAGAAAGAAAGAGAAGTTGAAAACACAAGGTGAAGCCTTGCAATGATTTAGAAAGAGCTTCACGACGAGATAATTGAGAGCTTGGAACTCCAAAAAAGAAAAGATGAAGCATCTCGAACCGAGAAAAATGACATGATGAACAACTCTGGAAAGAAGAAACTAGATCACTTGGATGAAACAATAATAAGAATTACGTTATGCGTATCCTTCACCAATTTAAGTTGATGACAAGCAACAGATTTGGCATACTACTTATTCTCGTAGAAAGGATTAAAGAGAGATATAGCGCCAACTTGAAAAAGGTCTTCAACAACCATCGGTAGGATTGAAACAATGAAAGAATGAATGAATTGATACGATAACGAAGGAAGCGAAATCTTGAATGAACTGTTGTAAGAATTGAAAATGAACGTAGCAAAGGCACAATTCACCGGGAAGGATTGAAAAACGAATGAAGATACTTGAGGGGATTTAGATACATGAGAACGAAGAGATCATGAACTGATTAGAGGATATTTGGACGATTCACCGGTAAGATTTGGAGAATGATAGCTACACCCTAAGAATGAAGAATTAAGACATGATGGCCTTCGAAGGAAAGAAATGGAAACAACTCATGAAATGCTCCGGATGGTAAGAAAAGAATTGTCACAATCAAAACAATTATGAGCATGGCATCAAGCTTGAACTATGCATCTTGAAGAGAATGGAGCAAGATTTAAGAGAAATCCTTCTTCGGTCTTCAAATGTTGAGAATGATGATGAGAACCACCACCATGAATTGTTGAGATACTCCGAGAGAATGTAAACAAAAAGGTTGAGCCAACAATTAAAAATAATTTTTAGATCGGTCTTGGAAAACAGCTGACTGATGGGCTTCATTCTTACATCAAACTTGGAAATGAATTTGCGAATGGCTCCTGATAATTAGAAGAGTCGGGTAAGATCCTGGGAAAAGACCTATGGGTTAGGGCCCACCCAAAAGAAAACACCGTTGAACAATTTTGAAGAGAGATTGCACCGGTTCAATTAAATGACTTGAATGAGATAAGAATCTCCAAATAGCTTGAACATATTAAGAATGGAAAACACGAATCTTCTGAGATATCTTGAGCACTCCGGATATGAACTGGGCAAGGTGAATAAATAAGAGAGCCTTGGATAAGAAATTCACATGGGAAGATATGTGAAACAAAAGGAAGAGATACGATCAACACCAAAACTTGAAATTAATCCACCGGAGAAGAAAAGAGACGAAGATAAACTTGAAGCTCGTGAGCATCTTCACGAGTGATCATCGGATCAGAACATTGATTGAAAAGGGTGAAGTGACTTCACGTGAATAAATGGATACATCATTAAAATATATGAGTCCTTGAAAAAAAGGGTGGGAGGGCGGGAAAAACAAAGGCCACTTGGGGCAGATGGAATGGATACCGTTGAGAAAAACTTAGAATTGATCTTGCGAATGTTGAAATGATCGGATCCACTTGAAAAGAAGCACACTGGTTGAGAAGAAATTGAGATGACAAACTCGAAGATCAAGAAGGATTAGTATTCACATAGGAATATGAGAACACCATTTAGGAAAGGTATGGATTCAACATTTGACTTCGAAGCAACTCGGATACCACAAATAAAACAAAACAAAGGATTTGGCTTGCAGAATAAGCCGGAACAAACATATGATAGAGATTTTGTCCGAAGTTTTCGTGGTGGGGCCCACACGGGCTCGATCGTACATCACCATCATGTACAAGGCAGTGCACATGACATACGAAGTGTCCCCAAACCAGCATAGCCAAGGGTTCTTTAAGACACAACGAGACCATTGTAAAAAACGACCGTGGATAGGCGGACCACTAGATGTTGAACCCCAATCTCATATCATGCATCTGTCGAAAAGATATTCTAGGAGCTACTTGAATTCCCACCTATAAAACTCCCGAAACTTTCTGGTTATGCAATCTGGTGTTGGGGATACAGGGGAAGCAATATATATCTCACCCAAAACTAACAATCCCTACATCCAAGCTGTATCCATCCGTCAACACATAACCAAGAAACCTTCAGAAATCGTGTACCTCAACCTTCGAAAAGCATCCGTTATACGAGCTATGGCAATACTCCCGAACTCCCCAGTACTGGGTGGCGTCGAGGTTATCTCACCGACAGCTGCATAAAAGAGATTTTCGATGTCGGCAAAACTCAGGTATTCCAGAACTGAAACAATAAAATTATGATGACAACACCTCGGAGCTCAACTCCCCGGGACACTGCTACAACCCCTAAATGTCAGGAGGCACCAAGAACAATGTTCTCGTCATAAGAATATCGGAACAATCCCAAGATACCCGCGTGATCCTAAAAAAATAGTGAAATTTGAGGCGAGGAAAGACAAAACATTTACGTAAGGAGGCCTAACCAGAGCGACGAAGGGCCTGAGGAGTAAAACGAATCCTACTCTCCGATATATATAATCCTAAGACTCAAAACATTTTTGTTCTAGACTCAACAACGCCAGCGATTCGATCAAGCAGGGGGGCTCCTAAGTCAGGGATAGCTCTGATTACCAACTTGTAACACCCATGATGCGGCTATATCTCCCACGTGTCAAAGCACGACTTAGAGGCATAACCGCATTGTGGTTTTGTCGCAAGAAGGGTCATCTTCACACAATCCCATGTAATGAACAAGACTGGGATAAAGAGTTGGCTTACAATCGCCACTTCACACAAGTACTTAAATAAAGCATACATCAATCAGAGCACACACTTAGTCCGACTACGGACGAAGCCAAAAGAAAAGAAGATAACCCAACTGCTAGATCCCCGATCGTCCCAACTGGGCTCCACTACTGATCAACATGAAACAAAACATAGCAAGATCTTCGTTGAGCTTCCATCTGAGCTCGGTTGCATCACCTGCACTAGTAGCATCGGCACCTACAGCTTTTGTGATAGTATCTGGTGAGTCATGAGGACTCAGCAATCTCAAAACCCGCGAGATCAAGACTATTTAAGCTTATGGGTAGGAAGTGGTAATGAGGTGGAGTTCAAGCAAGCACTAAGCAAATATGGTGGCTAACATACGCAAGTAAGAGCGAGAAGAGAAGCAACGGAACGGTCGAGAAGCTAGAGGTGATCAAGAAGTGATCCTGAAACTACTTACGCACAAACATAACACAAAGACCGTGTTCACTTCCCGGACTCCGCCGAAAAGAGACCATCACGGCTACACACGCAGTTGATGCGTTTTAATTCGAATCTGGTGTCAAGTGTCAAGTTCTCTACAACCGGATATTAACAAATTCCCATCTGCCACATAACCGCGGGCACGGCTTTCGAAAGATAATACCCTGCAAGGGTGTCCCAACTTAGCCCATCACAAGCTCTCACGGTTAATGAATGATATTCCTTCTCCCGGGAAGACCCTATCAGTCTCGGAATCCCGGTTTACAAGACATTTCGACAATGGTAAAACAAGACCAGCAAGACCACTCGACTATGCCGACAAATCCCGATAGGAGCTGCACATATCTCGTTCTCAGGGCACAACGGATGAGTAATCCGTACAACTAAAACCAGACCTCAAGTTTCCTTGAGGGGGCGCTGGAAAGGGCTCTAGTTTGGACCAACACTCGGAGGAGCACTGGCCCGGGGGGGGGGGGGGGTTAATATAAAGATGACCCTTGAGTCTACAGAACCCAAGGGAAAAAGGCTTAGGTGGCAAATGTTAAAACCAAAGTTGGGCCTTGCTGGAGGAGTTTTATTCAAAGCGAACTGTCAAGGGGGTCCCATAAATCACCCAACCGTGTAAGAAACGCAAAATCAAGGAACATAACACCGCTATGACGGAAACTAGGGCGGCAAGAGTGAAACAAAACGCCAGGCATAAGGCCGAGCCTTCCACCCTTTACCAAGTATATAGATGCATTAATTAAATAAGAGATACTGTGATATCCCAAAATCATCACGTTCCAACATGGAGCAATCTTCAACTTCACCTGCAACTAGCAACGTTATAAGAGGGGCTGAGCAAAAGCGGTAACATAGCCAAACAACGGTTTGCTAAGAAGGGTGGAAAAGTTAGAGGCTGACATGGCAATATGGGAGGCATGGTAAACAAGTGATAGGTAGCACAGCAAGCGATAGAACGAAGCAACTAGCAAGCAAAGATAGAAGTGATATCGAGGGTAATGGTCATCTTGCCTGAGATCCTGCAAGGAAGAAGAACGAGTCCATGAAGAAGACAAACGGACGTAGTCGAATGAATCCTCACAACTCTGGAACGAAACCGAAGCTAACGAGAGAAGCAAACCGGAAAGAAGCAAACAACATGGTAAACACACAAGCATAAACATGTCATGATGCACAAACAAGTATGATGCATGTCCGGTTTAATGAGGCATGGCATGGCAATATGCACAAACAACACTACAAGTTAAGTGGAGCTCAATATGCAACGAGTTGCATATTGACGGAACACCACATCAATCATTTAGTTCTCTCTTGTTTAGGAACACAACAGAATTACATGTTGTTATAAACATGGCAAGAGGTGAAACATAAAAAAACCTACCTAGCTAGGCAATTTAAATGAGGCCGGAAACAACAAACAACAATTCCAGAAAACACCATATGTTCTTTAGCAATTTAATGCAAACACAATTTTAAGCATTTAAATGTTGTTATCATGATGCGGATGACATATGCAAGTTATATGCAATTTTTATGAAAATGTTGACATAAGCATGTTATGAAGCATTTTTCACCGTGGTGGAACGAAAGGGGTGCCACGACAACGAATTCAAAAATGATGCCACGGCAACATATCGATCTCGATAACTTGATTGAGATACCGATGCAAACGAGAAGTGTGCAGATGTGTAGAACACGCAAGAGATGGTGGGGTGCTCCCGACTACTGGGTTCCCACGGGTCGACGGCATGGCAAACGAGGAACGTGCAAAGACCTCTCTCGGACATGGTACAAACACGAGCATCTCATACAACACATGCATTTGGTCCATGGTTGATTGTCTTGGGGTGATACCTTTGAAGCGTGCATACGGGGTGGAACGCATTCGTCGAAGGAAGTAGTGGTACACGGATTGTAGTGGAAGTAGTTGTACACGTTTTGGTAGTGGAAGTAGACGTTCACGGGTCGTAGGGGAACTTGACGAAACCCAAGGCGCCGGATGTGGAAGTAGTGGAACTTGGTGCATCCAAGCTCTTCGGCGTAGTCGTACACATTCCGTAGACGAACATGGGTGTCGTAGTACTTCGCGTTATTGTGGCCTCCAGGTACTTGCCGAAATCACATCGGATGTAGTCGTACAGATTTGAAGACGAACTTGGCGCCGAAGTCGAACTTGTCGGTCTTGATGAATCTGAAGGGGCATCAAGGGACTTGCCAAGGCCCTGCCTCGGGGGGTCACCGGAGGTGCGTGGAGGCGGCAGAGATGATGTTGCACGGACGTGGGCACAGAACGGGTGATGGGGTGGTGAGGTGACGAGAGGCGCGAGGAGGGGGATCCTGGTCGCGACAAGAGAAGGTAGCGGGGCGACGTCCTTGTCGGACGGAGATGGTGCAGGCGAACCATGGCGAGGCCGAAGGTGGGTCTCGGGCAGGGGGGGAAGAAGACAGCAGGGACGCGATCTCCGGCGAGAAGGCGAAGCAGAGGAGGCTGGGGCACGCGCCGGAGTTGACGAGCTCCTGGTCAAGTAGAGAGCTCGGGCGAGGCTGCGGCACCATGGACAAAGGGAGCAGGAACTCGGGGAGGAGGCCGAGCGCTGGTGAGGGGCCTCGCTGGGCTACACGGCCATGGCAGGGGGGCCATGAGAACCTCCTGAAGGAGGAGGGCATGAGCCTTGGGCGTCTTCGAGCATGCGGGCTGGCGACGAGGCAAGGGACCGAGAGGAGCGTGGTGGCTGGCTGATGGAGGAGGGCGCAAGGCGCGCGTGGCCATGGGGATTGGGATCCCTCTCCTATGTGTGCGAGGAGGGAGAGGAGTCAAGGGGGAAAGGGGATCGAGCCGAGGCTCTCCTAGCGGCGCAAGCGAGGGGAACGAGGGAGAGAGCAAGGGATCGAGAGGAGCAGAGGCGAGCGCTAGGGTTAGAGGTGTGGCTGGGCCTTGGGCCGAAAGGACTGCGGGGAAGCAGGCCGTCCTGGCTGATGGGCTCTCTCTCACTCTAAAAATAAATAAATAAAAACAAAAAAGAGATAAGAAAGAAAAGAAAGAGAGGTTAGGGGTGGAGCTTGAGCAGGAGGGTATTTTTCTCGGACTCATAAAAATGAGCTTGTTCCAAGAAAAATGGTGTGGGCAAGATTGCAAGAATTAAATTCAAAGTCATTTGAATTTAATTCAAAATGTTTGAGCAAGGACAAGGATTTATAAGTGTCCAAAAATGTTGAGAATTTAGGAGGAGCCACAATAAATTGAGAAAGAATTGTTGGCAAAGTTTGAGGCAAGGAATTTAGATAGAAAATGCATGGAACTTAAACTCTAGGTGTGTTATGGTGATTCCAAAGTTAAGGGAATATTTATTATAGCTCCTTAAATACTAGGCTGATATGTTATAAAGAGGAATCACCATGTGAAATTCCCTCGTTTTAAATGGACCGTTGATCCATTCAATTTATTTAGCTGAGTTATAAAATTAAATGACATGATGGCATGATGCAACAAACAAAACAAATCACATGACGAAACTTGGAGTAGCTGGAAGTCTTCTGGAGCGTCGGTCTCGGGGCGTTACAGCTATGGTTACACAGAGTCGGTTACAGAGAAAGGAATCTTCATATCAGAATCACCAAGCTTGCCTTCCATACAAAGGAAAGTCCCATCCGAACACGGGACGAAGTCTTCTATATTGTATCTTTATAGTCCAACAGTTCGGCATATGCATATAGTCCGGTTGTCCGAGGACCCCTTAATCCGGGACTCCCTCAGCCACCATATCATGCTTAGTCACTGCTACAACCTCACCACTATCCATTCCTTACCCATTAAGATTTGCTAGTCTTGATACCCATGCTAATGGGATTGCTGAGTCCTCATGGCTCACAGATTACTACAACAACAGTTGCAGGTACAGGTAATGCGATGATCATGACGCGAGACCAATGTTTACTTGTTTTGGAGTTCTTCTTCTGCTTCTTCTTCGATCAGGGGATAGGTTCCAGGTCGGCAGCTTGGGCTAACAGGGTGGATGTTGTTTGAGTTGATGTTTGTGTTTCGTCTGTAGTCGATGTTGCTCTTATGTATGATGATGTTGTATTTGTGTGGCATTAAATGCCTTCTGTATGTATCAACAATCTTTTATGTAATGGTACGTTGTAATGATATCCACCTTGCAAAAGCGTATCCAATATGCGCTTCTGTCCTTGGTGGGACCTTCGAGTTCCTTTAGGATAGGTCGCATATTGGGCGTGACAAGTTGGTATCAGAGCCTCGACAGACCATAGGAGCCCCCTTGAGTGTTTGTAGTTTGGCCATTGTTGAGTCTAGTTATATCGGAGAGTAGGATTTCTTTTTACTTCTCAACCCTTTCATCGCTCTAGTGAGGAATTTTGACGTAGGTGTTTTGAATTACTCCTCTTCACCTTCAAACTTTCTTTAGGATCACACGGTTAGTTTTTCGTTCGTTGTGTGTCGGCTCTTTTCATCCGGTGCATTTCATGTCAAGTTGACTCGCCTCTTCATCTTTGCCAAGTTCAATCCTCAGTTGTTTTCTTTTCCCACCCGCCCACCCTTTTTCTCCTCGGAGACAGAGTCCGTAATCGAGTATCCATCCTATTCATGCGAAGTCTTTGCATTCTTTCCTCAATTATTTCAACCGGTGTCTTCTCTTCAAGTTATTCGTCGGTTTTCCCACCCTCTTCTTCCCGGAGCCTGAGTCTCTTTCGAGCATCAATTTCATTCGTGCGTAGCCTCTTCAGTCTTCCCTCAATTATTTCAAACGGTGAATTCTCGTCTCGTTTGACATTATTCATCTCTTTTTCTTCTATGGTTGACTCAATTCAAGTGTTCCGGGTTGATCATATTCTTTTCCTTGGATCAAATGTTTCCTCTTGCTCGTTCGCCTCTCGCCAGTTTATCCTTCTGGAGTGCTCAAGACGTCTCAGGAGATTCGTCTGTGTTCCACTTCATTCGAGGTTGAGACCTCATTCAAGTCTTTCAGTTGTTCCGGTGCATCATCTATTCCGCAATCCTTTTTCAACGGTGTTTTCTTTTTTGTGGTCCCTAACCCACATGTCTTTTCCCAGGATCTTACCCGACTCTTCTAATTATTCCGGAGCCATTCCTAATTCTTTTTGGAGTTTGACGTAAGAATGAATTTCATCAGTCAGATGCCTTCTCCAAGTCAATTTCAAATTCTTTTCATTGCTGGCTCAACCTTTACCCTTTTCATTCTTCCGGAGTGTCTCAACAATTTTTTGTGGTGTTTCCTGTCATCCCTTGAAGATAGATGAAGAGTTTCTATTAAATCTTGTCCGTTCGCCCAAAGATTCGAGGTTCTTTTCTTAAGTCTTTTGTTTTATTGCACCGAAGGCCATCATCTCAGAACAATTATTCGTCTTCACATTCCAGCTGTCATTCTCCAATTATCTCTGCGCATTTGTCAAGTATTCTTTAATCAACTCGTTATCTCTTCGTTCTTTTGCATCTAAATCCCCTCAAGCATATTTGTTCTTCTAATTCCTCCAAGTGATTCAATCTCTTTCATTAGTCTTTCTCGAATTCTTACGGTGGTTCATTCAAGATTCTTTTTCCTTTGTTTATCATATCAATTCATTCATTCTTCCAAATCCCACCGGTGGTTCGTTGAAGACCTTCCTCAAGGTTGCACCATATACTCCTCAATCCATTTCCAACAAGAATAAGTAATAAGCAAATCCACTGCATGTCGTCAATTTAATTTGATGACGGAAAAGCATACAATAAAACTTTTTCTTATTTTCTCCAAGTGATTAATCCCTTCCTTTGGAGTTTGTTCTTGATGAATAAATTCTAGTTCCAAGTGTTTTCATCTTTCCTTTTCCAGAGTTGAAAATTTCCTTGGCCATTTCGTCTGAACCTCCATCTAAATCACTGCAAGGATTTAGTATTATTGTTGTCATCCTTCATTTCTATCTCATCATCCTTTTGTCACCGGAGATCTTCATGGTAGTTCTTCATGAATTAATTCATCCTTCAAGAGTTCATCAAAAAAATTGTTGGAGGAGTTCAAGTATCTTTTCTTCTCACGTCTCGAAGTGCAAATAATTCTCCGTTTTCTTCTGAAGTGGAGTTTTGCATTTATTCGTTCCTCTCAGCTATTCAGACTCTTGGTTGTGGTATAATTTCACCTCAAGTTTTGAGATGTTTTTGATAAGTCCACAACAAGCTTATTCTTTTGTTGTTGAATATCTCAACAACTCCGTACAACCCTACCTCTAAGGATGCTATCGAATTCATTTGAGCTGAAAGTTATTGTTCTCTTATCCGTTCTTTTCATTCCTCTATTCTTCCGGAGGCATTGCGTTGTGCATCTCGTCAAGTGTCATCCCATCTTGTGAAGTTCATGTCTCCACACTACCAAAAAAATACACTTCCGTGATAATACATGTTTGTCATAGTAGGTCGCGTTTTTTGTCATGCATGTACATCCATGACGATTTTATGACAGAATCAAGATAGTCATACATGTGCTGTCGTAGAAGTGTTGCATGACATCACCAAAAATATCATCACGGAAGTGTCCACTTCCATGATGATAAATCGCGCATCACAGAAGTGTTTTCGTCAAGGGTGACCGACACGTGGCATCCACCGTAACGGAACGCCGTTAAGCTATCGGGTCGGGTTTTGGATCCGGTAACCCGTTAATAGCCCCGACCAAAGGGAAATTTCCACGTGTAAAATTCTTATTGGCCAGACAAGACATGGGTTAGCTCGTCAGTGGGTCGGATAGGCGCCTATGATATGTCGACACGTGCCACGGCCCACCGCTGGCCCACTTAGCTTACAAAGCCGGCCCGTTTGACTTGGTCAAAAGTTAACGGGCTGGCCCATGAAAAGCCCATTAACGGTCTCTTCGCAAATAGCCCTTTTTACGGCCCGTTAACTCACGGCCCGTTAGGCCCTAAAGAAAATTGGCCCAACAACGCCATGTGGGCCGTCGAATATAACACCATCCCATTTTACTTTCGGCCCATGTATGGCCCATGACGTCTTTCGGCCCATATGAGGGCTTCGTATCTTTCGGCCCTTTACAGGCCCACGGTGACTCTAGCCCATAATGAACAGTAATTTTCTTTATACCCGTTAACGGCCCGTGATTTACATGGGCTGTTTCCAGCCCGTGTTAGCTTTCGGCCTATTGACGGCCCATACGTTTTTGGGCTCCTTTTAGGCCCTCGATTACTTCTGACCCGTTACTGGCCTGTTACCCTAATGGGCCAAATTCAGCCGATGGCAAGAGTCGGCCCGTTACTGGCCCGTTCCTCTAATGGGCCAAATTCTACCCATGGCAAGAGTCCGCCCGTTAATGGCCTGTTACCCTAATGGGCCAAATTCGGCCCATGGCAAGAGTTGGCCCGTTTCTGGCCTGTTAACCCGTTGCGCTGTTTCCAGTCCGTCCTATATTCTGGCCCATTAACGACCTATTATGCATGTGACAGAATTAAGCCTTTGCTATCCTACGACATGTTAACGGCCCATTACCATGCTGGGCCGATACCAATTACACCCAATTATGGCCCATCTAGACCCATTTATCTGACGGCCTGAGGCCCACCGATTACAAGCCCATTTATCGACGGCCCGTAGGAGACCCACGGATCCTACGGCCCGTATATGGCCCATGGTAGTTGCGGACACTAGCAAACCAGCGAAAAAAAAGACTAGGAAATAAATAAGGCCGAAACTAACGCTAGGCTATTAAGGCGATTGAATAGATTACATCCACTCGGCATCAAAGATCGCCACCAGTGCAAATATAGGGAACACCCTACACTATACAGAAATGGCTTGCTATTTTCATCAACCGGTGGCTGCACGTTAAGAATAAATTTTTTATCGCACCAAAACAAATTACAACTATATAACAAAAGGAAGGTTGGCATAAAACTTAACAGTCTAGTAGATAAATGCACCACCAGAAGTTCAGAAGCTCAGTTCATTTGACCTGACTATTACGTTTTCATGCTGTATTGTCCGATGGAGCACCATAACCCTCGCCTTCATTTCCCCTAGGCTCCTGAACAACATAGCAAATGCCTGATGGTCTGGTTTCAAAACCATGGATATCTTGACGACATTGAGCAATGTTTCTCCTTGTTTCACAAAGGGTCTCTATTAGGGAATGGACTTGTGTCTGGAGCGTAGATACAACATTGCTTTGAGCTTGCATATCTTGATCATGAGGCAGTTTGGACGATATTGCCTTAACAACCAACCCAGTATTACGCAGGAACGTGCTTTTGGCACTGTTAGTGGACAAGTACTGACCCACTGCAGCAAGAGCTGACATTGCGGTTATAGTTGCCTCGCCACCTTCAGAAGGTGGCGGTTCCACCATTTTTTCCATAGCTTGGTGAAAATTTGAGGTTTTACATTAGTAGTACCTGAACACAAGATATTAAGGAGGCAGCAAAACCAAACAAAATAGCTTTGGTCTATATACAGAACTTATTCTGGTGAACCCATGTAAAATATTAGTTGTATTTTATTGCAAAGTACATAATAAAACCAGGTTCCAAACATATGACCATGTACCATCGCTAATGTATTGTCTATTTCTTCACATTGTATTGAGGGCTAAGAATAAAGAGACGAAGTTTATAATATGGTAAGCATAGTATGACATCATTCATATCAAAAAACAACTGAGAACAGACAAACAGACAATTGTAACGTTGTGTGGGCAAGTCCAGCACGGAACTAGATTACGGGTCAAGATCAAAGGAACATCACTCCTCTCTTTTAAACCTTGTAAGGTGCAATGATACGCTAAGACAATTGTGTATAAAATTGAAAAGAGTAATAGACATTGGCTGCAAACCATGCAGTTCAAGGCACAAGTCAGAGTAAGTAGTAGTTAAAAGGCATGAGGATTAAGGACTTACAACAGCGGCTTTGACTGGTGTAGTCATGCCCTTCTTCTTGCTGGTGTGACAGTCCTTGAAGATTTCCACAGCATTTGTTCAGGTACTTTTTGGTCCTTGCAGGCTTTCCTTCTGCATTTCGAACAAGTCAATATAGATCTGATAATATGGTACAGCGAAAAGAGTGAAACAACAGCTAATTACAAGAGCCTCGCGGTGTGCAATATAGCTACGAGATCCTGTCGTCTGTTGGAATTTCACTTTCGTATGGTTGGCCTTGTTTTTGAATAGTTCACCTACAAGAAGATAGATTTGTGTGGCACATGCGTAAATAGGACTTCAACATGTGATCTGATCACATATATATAATGTACCTGATACTTGGGATCAGACCAGTGTTTAACAAGGCCCCTCCAGTCTTCATCCGATATATTTTCCACTGGAGATGTTTGGGAAAGTTCACTGTTAGACTTGCCTTCAAAGTGAGTTTTCCTCAAGTTATACTAATAATGTCGCAGAGGAAACTTGAAAACATGGGCGCAAGCTTGTCTGGTTGCATCATCTTGATTATCCAACTTGAACCTCATCTGTTGAAAATTATGGGAGTCTCATTATCAGCAACCTAGAAAGTATGGGACAGAGCAAGACGATATTACTACTTTCCATACATAACCATACTTATAGATAAATGGTCGAGGAAGGTGTTGAACTGGGTTTCGTCTTTGTCATTTCTGTACTGAATCCATGTTGGGAGGATACGTACATGACACCTAATGGCAACCGCTGCCTCTGGTACTAACTTGGCTGACTCTGTAGCATCACGTGGCCTTTTTAAACCTGCCTCAAAACGGATCTCCATTCTTCCTCCTCTATATTTAGTTAACCTATTGAGAATTATCCCTGATGTTTGTTTCCTCTTGCGCCTAGGTGCTAGTCCAACAACGAACATAGGAAGTGTTAGTGTACATCAAACTGTGAGACTACATATAAAGAAGCATGCAACTGTAACTTGACTCCAGCAACTACCTTCTTGCTGTTGAAGCTCACAAGGTTCTTCTGATATTGCCAACTCGTCTTGTGTCAAGAGTGCTTGGGAAGTAGTGTCAGGTGGCAAGGGAGCTTGGGAACGTGCTGCTAGCTCAGTTGACGCACGAGTAAGTCATGAAGTTGGTAGTAATGTGGTAGGTGTTGCAAGAACTAGGGCTGTCTCTGCTTGTTTGGTGGCAGCTATTTGTTTCTGTTTGGCTTTTTTGCAGCTCATGTAGCATGGGATGCCGTGTTTGTAGAATTTTCCATTGGACTTTGACCTTCTATTGCACCATCAGTACCAGCAGAATCTGCAGGATTCATCCGCTTCTCATTCCTTGCCATTCTGTGTTTCTTCCTCTTTCTCTGTGCCATGTTGTCAAGCCGACAAGAAAAACGAATAACAATTTAGTTCTTCAGAACAAATTGATGCGTGATGCAGCCGAACTGAACTTTGATGTTAGACAACCACATGATAGGAGGATGTAATCTGTATGAAAAACAGGACAGAAGAGATAACCAGAACTATGATTTGTAAACTAAGAAGATGACATTTCACCAAATTAGAAGCAATGTAATGGAAGGTAGACACCATATGAAAGATGCTACAAATATCGCTCTGCCAAGTTAACAGTGTCTCATCATAAATGGCATTTAAACAAATGTGAAGCATTACAAGAAATAAATCATATGCAAGATGCAAATAACATCACACTACCATGTTAGAGGTCTCTCGTCATTAGTGCCATTGCATATTCACAGCTTATGATGTTTAAACTAAGGAGAAGGCATTTCAACAAATTAGAAGCAGTGAAAGCTAGACACCATATGAAAGATGCAATGAATATCACTCTACCAAGTTAAAATTGTCTCGTCATAAGTTCCATTTCAACAAATTAGTAGTACAAGCTAGAAAAGAATGTGAGATGTAACCTATATCACACTCCGAAGTCAAACGTGTCTTATGATAAGTGATTGTTGCAGGTTACACAACAGTAGTAATTTGATGTAAGAACATGGTGTGATAGACGGATATTGTATGTTCTAGAAATAGGAACACGTGTCTTATTCAAGTATAATGTGTAAAGTAAGCAGATGGAATTCAACAAAATTAGAAGCAATACAAGCTAGACATCACACATAACATGCAACCACATATAACAGTGCCAAGTTAGAGGGAGCACCGGTGATGCTGCACTAGGGGAGACATGCTCATCATAAACACAGCTTTGTTGAGTGTCTATGCATGTGTTGTCTTGGAAATCATCTTGGGGGTGTGGAGGAGTAGAAACTATAGAGGCCCTCCGTTTGGAAGGAGCACCTTTATCCGCTGCCTTGCTAACTTCCTTCCGCTTTATTGATTTTGAATTATCAAGTAAAATTGACAAGAAAAAGCAATAAAATTCTCTCTTCAGAACTCATTCATGCATGATACTAACAATCACTACTTTGATGTAAGGCAAACACATGATACCAGGATGGAATATGTACGAAAAATAGGACGGCATGGCATGTTCATAACTTTTTGTGTAAACTAAGCAGAAACCATTCCAGCAAATAAGAAGCAATGCAAGCTAGACACCACATGAAAGATGCAACCAATATGACTCTACGAAGTTAAAAGCGTCCCATCATAAATGGAATATCAACAAATTAGAAGCAGCGCATGCTATAAATAATATGAAAGATGCAACTAATATCGCACTGCATATACTAAAGGTGTCTCGTCATATTGATTGATGCGGGATACAAAAAAACAATAGTTTTATGTAAGGACATGCTTAATAGATAGATGTACTATGTACTAAATAAAGGAAGGCATGTCACATTAACAGGTAAAATGTATAAGCTAAGCAGACTAGCACATGCAGTTTAACCAGATTGGAAGAATTACAATCTAGACACCATATGCAACATGCAACCAAATATCACGCTGCCAAGTTAGAGCAAGCACCTGCGATGCTAGCGTAGGGGAAATGCTGAAATCAACTACAGAGCTAAGTTCACTATATTCATCTAGCATTTCTATTTCTTGAGAATCATGTGGGGAGGCTGACGCTGCATTCTTTAAATGAGGAGTAGTCCCCTTGCCTGCCTGCCTCGTCATAAGTGATTGATGAGGGATACACAAGAACATTAGTTTGATGTAAGAACATGGTTAATACATAGATGTACTAGTATGTACCAAAAATAGAAAGGCATGTCATATTCAAAGGTTTAATGTGTAAGCTAAGCAGATGCAATTTAACCAAATTGGAAGCAATACAAGCTAGACATAGGACCTGGGAGCCTGGTGGGAGGCGGGCTGCTTAGCCACCATCGCAGCTTTTTAGTTGGCTTCCAGGTGATGCCTATCTTTGCTGGGCTTGTCACTGGCTCGGCCAGTGCCCTGACTAGCTATTTGTCTTCTGGTGCTCACGGGATGGTGGTTCATGTAAAAAAAATATTTCCTTATCAAGGGGGCTATTTGGTTTGTGACTAACTTTGCCAAATGTTGCCACACCTAAAGCTAGGCAAGTTTGACTAACTTAGGTGAGGGTTTGGTTCAAGCCACACCTTAGGCAAGCCAAAGTTGGACCCCAGATGGCATACACACAAAAAATGTGGCAAGATTCCCTTAGGCTTGCCAACTTGTGGCTTTCATTTTAATCAACTAACCTTAGGCAAGTTTGGCAAAAATATGTGGCAAAGTGTGGCAATGCTAGGCCTAGAACCAAACAGCCCCAAAGACCGACTTCGGCTGTCAGGACCCCGATCCTAAGTCACACCGATCTAGCATGTAACACATCATATCACTTTGCGGCCTCACGCACGGTATTCCCACGGGTGCCACCTTACCTGGCCCGGGACCGTTTGCGCCTTTTGGCTCACGTATATGATAGTGCCGCTAGCATCCATATGACAAGAACCCGGGCTGACATGGCTAGTCGTGAACCCAAAGTGGCACTAACTTACAGGGACAGGCATCCATGACCCAGCATCGAACGTGTCGGTCATCAGCGAGTGAATCCAGGCTGTAGCACTGGGCTAGCAGGACTTCGGTGAACCGGGCTGTAGCGGGCTAACAGGACTCCGGTATTCATCGCGTGACATTTCCCCGAAGGGACAGACACAGGAACGAAGAAGGACACATGCCGGCCAGCCTAAGTGTTCCGGAGCAGTAGCAAGCTACCATGGCTCAGTGGAAACACTAGGAGACATTTCCCGGTAAGAGAGGCTACTAAGGATAAACAACTAGATGGTCAGATCCCACACATACCAAGCATTTCAATAACATACACACAATATGCTCGATATGTGCAAACACAACATGGCATCACAACATGACTCTACGACTCAAGTATTTATTCAATAGGCTCCGAGGAGCGAGATATTACAAACATGGGTCTCATGACCCAACAATCAGAGCATACAAGTCAAAACACATGCGGAAGCTTAACATGTCTGAGTACAGACATCTAGAAATGAAAAAGGCTGAGAAGCCTGACTATCTACCAGATCCTACCGAGGGCACAAGATCATAGCTGAGGTAACAAGCTAAACGTCGAAGTCCACGCGGAACTACTAGTGAGACTGAAGTCTCTCTGCAAAAACATAAAATAGGCAAACGTGAGTACAAATGTACCCAGCAAGACTTACATCAGAACTATCTACATATGCATCATTATCAACAAAGGGATGGTGGGGTTTAACTGCAGCAAGCCAGCTTTGACTCGGTGGCTATCCTGAACTACGACTGCAAGTAACTCTTTTGAGGTGGTGCACACGAGTCCACATATTCACCATATCAATACACCACTATGGATCCGCTCCCGTCTCCCTACGAGAACGCCATCCATAGCACTCACGCTTATCTTGCGTATTTTAGGGTATCCCCTTTCACTTGTCTATGAACTGTACAAGGGGTCCAAGTTTCCATATCCGAGGAATCCGGCTATTCGAATAGATAATGATAACCCTGCAGGGGTGTACTTCTTCACACACGCTTTCGCCACTTATCGCCCTGTACACGTCATGTACCTCGGCAACCTTCAAGCGGAAGCCGGGCGAGGGAGTCGGCCACGACCTGACTAACCGAACAAGTCTCTAGTCCAGGTTTATCGCCTATTCGGGTTCCATCCGCAAGGAGATCCGGCCGGGGTGTCGCTCACGGCCCCAAACGATGTGTGCAGGGTTCCCAAGCCCACCATCCGGGTGCCACTTGGTACACCGTGCCACTGTGCCTAGTCTGTCCCAAGCCCACCTGTACCGGGTGCCACTTGGTAGACTACTAACACTACCTACAAACACCAGAAACTAGTTGCAACTCCTGGACAGAGATCAAGTTGATTAATAAGTCGAGAGAGCTTGGAGCGCCGGAGCCCAATGTGTGGTAGTAACTGGTCATGGATCACAAACACAGAACTCAGTTCCTGAGGACGGCTGCAATGAGACAACCCACCATGTACTCCTACATGGCCTCTCACCGCTACCTTTACCAAATCGTGTTCACACACTTAGCTCTCAATGGTAGGACATGTTCACACACCTCGGATTCATCCCCGATGAATCAGACCTGACTCAACTCTAAGCAGTAGCAGGCATGACAAACAAACATGAATGAGTAGGCACAACAGGGCTCAAACAACTCCTACTCATGCTAGTGGGTTTCATCTATTTACTGTGGCAATGACAGGTCATGCAAAGGATAAAGGGGTTCAGCTACCGCAACAAGTAACAGATGAATCGTTGTTGTCCTAATGCAGTAAAAGAGAGCAGGAGCGAGAGAGTGGGATTTTATCGGAATGAACAAGGGGTTTTGCTTGCCTGGCACTTCTGAAGATAGCATAGCTCTTCATCGGTGTCATCGAACTCATCGTCGGAACCACGTCTATCGAGAGGGGGCAAGTTCCGGCAACACAGAAGGAAACATAATCAATGCAATGCACAATATGATGCATGCTCATGACATGGCAATATGAATGTGTTTTGGGCTAATGCACCTAGCTATGATTTAAATGAAGTTGGTTTGAATACATGATTCAAATTCCAACTCCATATATGATTATTTAAATGCCCTTTATTTGTTTTGTCCAAAACAGAGGACAAACATTGTTCAAACATGCATGAAAATGGTACAGATGGATTCCTTGAATTTTTCTGATAATTTTTCATATATAATTTATTTAATTTGGAGTTACGGTTGAATTTCTATGAATTTTAGAAGTTTTGGACATTTTCTGAAAATATTAAATCATTTAAGATTTATTTAAATTCCAGAAAGGAATTATTGCGTCAGCATGACGTTGGCATGACGTCAGCAGGTCAACAGGGTTGACCAGAGTCAAACCTGTGGCGCGGGACCCACGGGTCAGAGTCATTAGACTAACTAATCTTAGTTAGTCCTAATCCTAGGTTTAATTAGCAGGGCGGGCCCACACGTCAGTGACCCAGGGGGGTCAAATCCCTGGTCAACCGGGGCTAATCCACCGGCGTCTAGCCGCCGGCAACGACCAGACGCGGCGGAGGCTCGGGAATCGCCCACAGGGCACGATTCGAGCTGCGGCTAGGCGCGTCGGAGTGCCCTCGCCGGCGCGCGTCGTTAGGTGGTGCTAGCCGGGCCTGGGGTGGCCGGAGTCGACGGCGGCGAGCTCGGTTGCGGCCGCCGGAGCTCGGGTGAGACACGGGCGACCACTAGGGGGCACGGGAGGGCGAGCTGCGGCATGCAACGGGCTCGTGGAGACGTTCTGAGCACGATGGTGTACTCGGGTGGGAGCTCCAGTGGCTGCAGTGACGGCGGCGACGAGGTCAGCGGCGGCCGGAGCTCGGGTTCGGCGGGGCAGCTAGCTAGGGGACGAGAACGGAGGGGGCGAGCAAAGAGAGGAGATGAGGAGCTCACAGGGAGGCGGCGCAGAAGGTCAGTGGGCTCGGGGGCGCGCCAGACGTCGCGAATCGACGGCGGTGAGCTTCGGTGGCCGGCGACGGGAACGGCGATGGTGGCGGCGTTGCAGCGCGTCCGGGACCTCGTGGCTCGGTGGAGAGGAAGAGGGGGTCGAGGCGGAGCCTCTGGGCGCAACGGCAAGGCGGGGCAGTGGCTGTGGCCATGGCAGCAGCGAGCGGCGGCGGTGAGCGCGCTCGGGCGCGAGAGAGGGAGAGAGCAGAGAAGGGGGAAGGGGTCGGGAGAGAGTGAGAGAGAGCCAGGGGCTGCGTGGCGCTCCGTGGCGTCGTCTAGGAGGGGCCGGGGAAGCAGGAGGTGGCCGGAGAAGCAGGAGGTGGCCGGACGCGTGCCGGCGGGCGTCGGCCACGCGCGCTCCAGTCCTTCTGGCGTGAGCTGGAAGGAGACAAGGGGGGAGAGATGGGCTGGGCCAACAGTGTTGGGCCGTCCAGGTGGGCTTCGGTGAGCGCCAGGTAAGTTACAGGTGAGTTTCTGTTCTTTTATTGTTTTTCTGTTTCTGTTTTTATACTTTGCCACTGTTTTTTCAAATTTAACAAATCCAAAACAGTGCCAAATATCCTCTGAATAATTTATGTTGCTAGATGGACTTTTCCAAAAGCTCATAAAATATTTCAGGGGTATTTGAAATTATATTCTAATTATATGAATATAATTCAAATTCAAATAACTAATGATTTAAATTCAAAGTCCCAAGATTAAGTCCCTAAAAATGTTCAATATTTTGGTTGGGACCAGAACCCTTGCCAAAAATTATCAAACATTTAAGAAGAACATTTTTGGAACAATGAATGAGATTTTAGGGTTTTAGCCCTTCTTTTATTTAGGGTTTTGAGGCTTCCAAATTTCCTCAGTTCAAGTTTCAAAATTTAAACATGATGCACAGATGGAAGCAAGCATAGGTCAGGCCAGAACTAGGGATGTGACAACTCACCCCCACTAAACAAGAATCTCGACCCGAGATTCAAGGTAGGGTAAGACGAAGGGGAACGCAACTAACACAATCTTCACGATCCAGGTTGGCACTTCAAAGAACGTTGATTCGATCACCATCATTGTCTTGATGTCTTGCTCTGAGAACGCCAACCGACATGACAAACGAGAGGGGAAAGAAAACTCTAGAAGGATCGAACTTCTCGAAGCTCGAATAACTCAGGATTAACTCACGGAATGAGACATAGCAACAATCTCTGAGCTGAGAGGCAAAACATGCATCAGGAGCAACAGAAGAAACATTTGACGAGGTTTCAAAGTAGCGAGGGAAATTGCCATGATTCCAAAACGGGGCACCTCAGGGAAGGTGACTTGTAGATATATCCCCTTAGGTGGCAAAAAGAATTACTTTTGATTCAGAGATCATTGAAAACCTTTATACCAGCCTAAGGCAATTCTCAAGCGATCGTTTGGAGGGGTTCGGTAGAATGGCATACTCGGACTTGGATGATGTGGATTACCTTGTTGAAGACAACGTAATGGATGAATTTCTTACCACCGGAAATGGAAGGGACCCATGGTAGAATGGCACATTGGCGGTGCAAGCTGGGAACAAAATGCAAATGCTGGGAATGATTCTGTAACTGGGGAAGAACCCAACAATAGAGAGTGAATTCACTGTTTGAAAAGGTCATAGCATTGCCGGTGAAACTGAGAGCACTATACAGTTAATGCCGACGATCAAACCTAGCACTTGCGCGTGCTCTCAAGAACTTGAGCATTTCCATAATCATCAAGATTTTACCAATATCCGTGTCAAGGATCCTGGCAACACAACTTGCTACCATGATGAATGATGATGGATGATGCAGATGCAAAGGAAGATAACACTTTCTCAGATTTCACCTTAGCGAGGCCAAGGAAACAAAATCTGGATGATCGACCGAGAGACATTTAGCACTCCGCTTCTAATGTTCTCCTTGATGTGCTAGCGTATCCCATTCATTGAAATGGTTTGGTATCTAGAACATCAAGTAAAGGTCGGACTTCAGGAACACAAAAATCCATAAGGAACAACTTCTAAGTAAGTCACTCGAAATCCTCATGGAGAAGATGGTCGATTTGCTCAATTAAGATACTACAATGATAGATCTTCCGGCTAGGTGTGTTGGCCATGACATCCACTTTACCGGTTATTGAGGGACCAGTATTATAGTTCTTGGGAAATGTTCCAACCATCATATCTGCCTGAGATTCAGATCTGGTTGGTGTCAGGATATTCCAGACTCATCGAGTCTAGGAAGAAAAATAAAAGTTTGCAACACAAATCGACGAGATGACGTTGCGAGATTCTCGGGAAATGAACTACGATAGTAAGCTCCAAAACATGAGCTGGTTCTGCTACAACATGTGAACATGTTGTCCAAGACAAGCATGACCACAAAGTAGTCTTATAATAAAACACTACCGAGTTCAGGTTGGGAACCATCATCGAGGATGTCGAAGTCTTGTGCATGACCTAGGATTAACACATCAACTCCTTTTCCTGAACAAATCAGTCAGTGGCTTGGTGTGCTAGGGACACATATAGAATGGAGGTTGCAAGTCTCCGAACCACAGAATACTTCGCACGTATGCATGACTGATTTGGGATGATTCCAAAGGAAACAACATTGACTTTCTCGAATCCACGGCGGCAACTTGCATCCAATGCACATGAACTAGAGGAAGTCACTTCCTTACATCCGAACATATGCTTCATGAGCTAGCATGAACAAATGCTTTCAAAAGTTTCCAACACTAGCTTAATGTTCAGCAAAATTATGGAGAAGACAAGGATGTTGTCAATGGGCTCAACAACAATTCATCCAGGTTCCTTGAAAAGGAATTCCCTAGTTATGTGAACAGGTGATAGCATTGGTCAGACCCAAAGAATATAATGGTGTATGCTCGAGGAAAACCACGAGTAAGACAACATTACGAACATCGTTGGTACTGATTTGATTTGACGATAGCCCACACTCAAATCAAAGGATTGATGAGACAATAGGTCCAGCAACTGATCACAGGGACCAATCGATGAAGATATCATCTTTCTTCAACACACACTACACAAGATATCCCTTTGGAATGAACTAAGTCAGGCAAGCTTTTATCTTCCAACTCTCCAAGTTGTTGTCTAGCTTAACCAACTAGCTCAGGGTATCCAACACGAGTTCTTGGAGAAAAGGTGGTTTACAGGAATAAACCAACTTGATCACGAGCTCAACATAACAGTCAGGTGACAACCTGGTGATACTTTCGAGAAGATATTCAGAAAATCACGAACCGCCGGTATGTTACTAAGCTCGAGAACAATCTGCTTTTCAGGGCAAGATGATATGATCAAATAAGCGAGGGATTGAAATAATCCTAACTCATTGATCGAAGTGTGCACCAGAAATATGGACTAGGTAGCACGATCAACCTTAGGGTGATGATTCAACAATCAACACGTAAGGATAAGATTATTGTCCATTAGCTACCAAGCAACATAGTTGCTAGGAGTATTGATTTCACACATCACGGTACACTTGTCGGCATTCCGGTTACAATAACACGGGAACCGAGGAATGAACAATGATGGCAAGAAGTATTACTGTGTCAAGAATTCATAAGAGGTGGTGCAATTCCATGACAATCCTGACATAAAGAGGGTAACACTTCAGGTAGAACAGAACAAAAGATGGATTGGCACTTTGATCTGCGCGGAATACAACTACTTTGACCCAATCCTGGAATATGGATAAGGTACTGGAGTTTGGTTTCTCCTAGTCATTCGGATAGAATGGCTTGACGGACCACAAGAATAATAAGCATGATGAACACGAATGCACCAATTACTCCTGACTATCAATTGATAGAACGAGGGCCAGAAAACAACTAAAGAGGGACAACTCAAAAGACATATGATTTTATGAGTTGTGGATGCATAGATTAGCATGTCGAACGAGTTCAACATATTTCTTCCGGATAACCCGTTGCAGAAAGGTTGAACTGGCAGAATCACAACATAAGATCGAGAGAACTCGTCAAGAGCACTCTGGTTGTGATCTTTTTGACCCAACAAACTTCTGCCATAAAGTGGTTCATAGTATTTGGAAGAAGAAATACCACGAACTTCGAGGACTATCGCAAGTTACTAATATCCTAAAGGAACTAGCAAACACTATCAACATGAAGTAAGTAGGGTGAATCTTGGGTTCGAAAACCCAGGAGTAGAATACCTACTACTAAGTGGCATCACGGATGCTTTCGAGAATAATGGCCAGAATCATCACACTGGGAACACAAAACATGGCTAGACTACTAGATGATCCCTGAGACACCTAGGGTCATAATAATAACTCCAACATATATGGTCGAGGCAGTAGAGTACCTCAACTCAACAATTTGTGTGATTAACCTGGCCTAAAAAGGACATCTGAAACCAGAGGAAAAGGATTTGCAAATGCATCAGACTCTTTAGAAACCTGGGATGACTCGGACAGCGTAACGGCTGTAAATGCTCAGAAAAGACTTGAGACATTCACAAAAATGGTGGCATAACCACTCAGAAGCACAATATCAAGGTTTCGAGATCAACAGTTAACATACGGAAGTAGTAGAACTGAACTGAGGCTTAAATCCAACAATCTATAAGTCTACGGATTAGTAACACGTGATCCTGATAGAAAGAAGAGATAGCCTAGTTCTTAATCCCCGTAGGAAAGATAAGATGACTCAGATCAGAAGGGCATAAGGTATAAGGAGTAAAAAGAGCCTTACGTTCCATCCCACAATCAATTCCCTTATATAACTAAAGAATTTCTAGACTCAACTTCGACCAGTTTGGCTTGGTAATCCTACAGGCAGTCAAGCTCTGATACCAAAGCTGTCAGGACCCCGACTCAATGTCACATCGATCTAGCATGTAACACCTCATATCACTTTGCGGCCTCACGCACGGTATTCCCACGGGTGCCACCTTACCTTGCCCGGGACCGTTTGCGCCTTTTGGCTCACGTATATGATAGTGTCGCTAGCATCCATATGATAAGGAGCCCGGGCTGACATGGCTAGTCGTAAACCCAAAGTGGCACTAACTTACAGGGACAGGCATCCATGACCCAGCATCGAACGTGTCGGTCATCAGCGAGTGAATCCAGGCTGTAGCACTGGGCTAGCAGGACTCCGGTGAACCGGGCTGTAGCGGGCTAACAGGACTCCGGTATTCATCGCGTGACATTTCCCCGAAGGGACAGACACAGGAACGAAGAAGGACACATGCCGGCCAGCCTAAGTGTTCCGGAGCAGTAGCAAGCTACCATGGCTCAGTGGAAACACTAGGAGACATTTCCCGGTAAGAGAGGCTACTAAAGATAAACAACTAGATAGTCAGATCCCACACATACCAAGCATTTCAATAACATACACACAATATGCTCGATATGTGCAAATACAACATGGCATCACAACATGACTCTACGACTCAAGTATTTATTCAATAGGCTCCGAGGAGCGAGATATTACAAACATGGGTCTCATGACCCAACAATCAGAGCATACAAGTCAAAGCACATGCGGAAGCTTAACATGTCTGAGTACAGACATCTATAAATGAAAAAGGCTGAGAAGCCTGACTATCTACCAGATCCTGCCGAGGGCACAAGATCGTAGCTGAGGTAACAAGCTAAACGTCGAAGTCCACGCGGAACTACTAGTGAGACTGAAGTCTCTCTGCAAAAACATAAAATAGGCAAACGTGAGTACAAATGTACCCAGCAAGACTTACATCAGAACTAACTACATATGCATCATTATCAACAAAGGGGATGGTGGGGTTTAACTGCAGCAAGCCAGCTTTGACTCGGTGGCTATCCTGAACTACGACTGCAAGTAACTCTTTTGAGGTGGCGCACACGAGTCCACATATTCACCATATCAATACACCACTATGGATCCGCTCCCGTCTCCCTACGAGAACGCCATCCATAGCACTCACGCTTATCTTGCGTATTTTAGGGTATCCACTTTCACTTGTCTATGAACTGTACAAGGGGTCCAAGTTTCCATATCCGAGGAATCCGGCTATTCGAATAGATAATGATAACCCTGCAGGGGTGTACTTCTTCACACACGCTTTCGCCACTTATCGCCCTGTACACGTCATGTACCTCGGCAACCTTCAAGCGGAAGCCGGGCGAGGGAGTCGGCCACGACCTGACTAACCGAACAAGTCTCTAGTCCAGGTTTATCGCCTATTCGGGTTCCATCCGCAAGGAGATCCGGCCGGGGTGTCGCTCACGGCCCCAAACGATGTGAGCAGGGTTCCCAAGCCCACCATCCGGGTGCCACTTGGTACACCGTGCCACTGTGCCTAGTCTGTCCCAAGCCCACCTGTACCGGGTGCCACTTGGTAGACTACTAACACTACCTACAAACACCAGAAACTAGTTGCAACTCCTGGACAGAGATCATGTTGATTAATAAGTCGAGAGGGCTTGGAGCGCCGGAGCCCAATGTGTGGTAGTAACTGGTCATGGATCACAAACACAGAACTCAGTTCCTGAGGACGGCTGCAATGAGACAACCCACCATGTACTCCTACATGGCCTCTCACCGCTACCTTTACCAAATCGTGTTCACACACTTAGCTCTCAACAGTAGGACATGTTCACACACCTCGGATTCATCCCCGATGAATCAGACCTGACTCAACTCTAAGCAGTAGCAGGCATGACAAACAAGCATGAATGAGTAGGCACATCAGGGCTCAAACAACTCCTACTCATGCTAGTGGGTTTCATCTATTTACTGTGGCAATGACAGGTCATGCAAAGGATAAAGGGGTTCAGCTACCGCAGCAAGTAACAGATGAATCGTTGTTGTCCTAATGCAGTAAAAGAGAGCAGGAGCGAGAGAGTGGGATTTTATCGGAATGAACAAAAGGTTTTTGCTTGCCTGGCACTTCTGAAGATAGCATAGCTCTTCATCGGTGTCATCGAACTCATCGTCGGAACCACGTCTATCGAGAGGGGGCAAGTTCCGGCAACACAGAAGGAAACATAATCAATGCAATGCACAATATGATGCATGCTCATGACATGGCAATATGAATGTGTTTTGGGCTAATGCACCTAGCTATGATTTAAATGAAGTTGGTTTGAATACATGATTCAAATTCCAACTCCATATATGATTATTTAAATGCCCTTTATTTGTTTTGTCCAAAAACAGAGGACAAACATTGTTCAAACATGCATGAAAATGGTACAGATGGATTCCTTGAATTTTTCTGATAATTTTTCATATATAATTTATTTAATTTGGAGTTACGGTTGAATTTCTATGAATTTTAGAAGTTTTGGACATTTTCTGAAAATATTAAATCATTTAAGATTTATTTAAATTCCAGAAAGGAATTATTGCGTCAGCATGACGTTGGCATGACGTCAGCAGGTCAACAGGGTTGACCAGAGTCAAACCTGTGGCGCGGGACCCACGGGTCAGAGTCATTAGACTAACTAATCTTAGTTAGTCCTAATCCTAGGTTTAATTAGCAGGGCGGGCCCACACGTCAGTGACCCAGGGGGGTCAAATCCCTGGTCAACCGGGGCTAATCCACCGGCGTCTAGCCGCCGGCAACGACCAGACGCGGCGGAGGCTCGGGAATCGCCCACAGGGCACGATTCGAGCTGCGGCTAGGCGCGTCGGAGTGCCCTCGCCGGCGCGCGTCGTTAGGTGGTGCTAGCCGGGCCTGGGGTGGCCGGAGTCGACGGCGGCGAGCTCGGTTGCGGCCGCCGGAGCTCGGGTGAGACACGGGCGACCACTAGGGGGCACGGGAGGGCGAGCTGCGGCATGCAACGGGCTCGTGGAGACGTTCTGAGCACGATGGTGTACTCGGGTGGGAGCTCCAGTGGCTGCAGTGACGGCGGCGACGAGGTCAGCGGCGGCCGGAGCTCGGGTTCGGCGGGGCAGCTAGCTAGGGGACGAGAACGGAGGGGGCGAGCAAAGAGAGGAGATGAGGAGCTCACAGGGAGGCGGCGCAGAAGGTCAGTGGGCTCGGGGGCGCGCCAGACGTCGCGAATCGACGGCGGTGAGCTTCGGTGGCCGGCGACGGGAACGGCGATGGTGGCGGCGTTGCAGCGCGTCCGGGACCTCGTGGCTCGGTGGAGAGGAAGAGGGGGTCGAGGCGGAGCCTCTGGGCGCAACGGCAAGGCGGGGCAGTGGCTGTGGCCATGGCAGCAGCGAGCGGCGGCGGTGAGCGCGCTCGGGCGCGAGAGAGGGAGAGAGCAGAGAAGGGGGAAGGGGTCGGGAGAGAGTGAGAGAGAGCCAGGGGCTGCGTGGCGCTCCGTGGCGTCGTCTAGGAGGGGCCGGGGAAGCAGGAGGTGGCCGGAGAAGCAGGAGGTGGCCGGACGCGTGCCGGCGGGCGTCGGCCACGCGCGCTCCAGTCCTTCTGGCGTGAGCTGGAAGGAGACAAGGGGGGAGAGATGGGCTGGGCCAACAGTGTTGGGCCGTCCAGGTGGGCTTCGGTGAGCGCCAGGTAAGTTACAGGTGAGTTTCTGTTCTTTTATTGATTTTCTGTTTCTGTTTTTATACTTTGCCACTGTTTTTTCAAATTTAACAAATCCAAAACAGTGCCAAATATCCTCTGAATAATTTATGTTGCTAGATGGACTTTTCCAAAAGCTCATAAAATATTTCAGGGGTATTTGAAATTATATTCTAATTATATGAATATAATTCAAATTCAAATAACTAATGATTTAAATTCAAAGTCCCCAGATTAAGTCCCTAAAAAATGTTCAATATTTTGGTTGGGACCAGGACCCTTGCCAAAAATTATCAAACATTTAAGAAGAACATTTTTGGAACAATGAATGAGATTTTAGGGTTTTAGCCCTTCTTTTATTTAGGGTTTTGAGGCTTCCAAATTCCTCAGTTCAAGTTTCAAAAATTTAAACATGATGCACAGATGGAAGCAAGCATAGGTCAGACCAGAACTAGGGATGTGACATCGGCCTTTCGAATACAAGCTAGACACCGTATGAGACATGAAACCACATATGACACCGCAAAGTTAAAGCAAGCACCTGGGATGGTGGTTCATTGCGAGCGAGGTCATCAACTCCAGAACTACATTTACCGTGTCCATTTGCTGACACTGCACCCTTTATAGCGCTGTAACGTGTCGTGCATACCCGCAAAGAAAGCTGGCACGACTTCTCCCTTTTCTTTGTTGCTTCTCTTTCGGCAGACTCTGAAATACCCTTGCATAAAAACACAATAGTGAGAGTATGGGTGAAGTGTGTGCAGAACTAGTGCACTATAAAAGTAGCAGATAGCAGGTGGCTGAAAAATAAATGACAGGAGACATATGATAGCTCTACAACATTGCATGGCAACCAAAATTAGATTCTACTCCGTATGATTTTGTAATATCTGAGCACAGGAAATGCAGGTACTCCTCCAGCACACCACCACATGTGGTCATATCTAAGATAACAGTCGACTGAAAATAAATAGGTTTGTCGATTTTTTTAATGAACCGTCCGATCTATAAGGAATGGGCAGATGGCCTACGTCTACCTCCCGCCAGTCACTGTTGACGATCTTTCTCGAACCGCCAGCGACCACCGGCCCACACCCATGCCTCCACCGCCCCGCCCTCCCATCGACCTCACACCACCGTCGTGCTTGGCAGCGCCCCCAGGCCATCCCGTTAATCCCGTCCGACCTCCAGATCGGGTGCCAGTAGCTCTAGGCCACACATGCCCCTAAGATAAACACCAAGGCGCTGCTTCCCTGGCGTAATAGGCGTACTAGCGCCAGTTACACCGGGGAATGCTTCCGTTAATTGAGAATCAACTGGCCAGAAATTGAAATTCAGGGGGTGCGACGGACATCTAGCTAAGGTGAAATAGTATATGAGGAGAAACCTTGTGCATCGCGAGTTACTAGGAACATCTAGTATCAAGAAGAAGCGGTCAACTAGTGTCTTCTGTGGGATGAATACCGTGCAAGCAGAGACGTAAGATTTGCACGAATAAGGGAAGAGGAGTACCTTTTTCGGTGGCTGGTGTGGTCACCTCCACATGTCACGCCGATCTTATTCTTTTTACCGGGGACACCGATGTTTTGGAGGGTGCAGGCTTGGACGAACCCATGGCCAAATTTTTGACTGTGTTGCCGTGGCCGTATGTCAGCGGAGGGGAAGCAGATCCGAGGCAGCGAAGGACGGCATAGAAGGAACAGCTCCGGTGCGGTGGAGGGTGGCAAAGTTGGAGCGGCAGCGGTGAGGCGCAGGACGGCATGGTTGTACTGGCTCAGGTACGGACGGCTCGGCCTTGGCTTCAGCGACTAGGCGTGGAGGGCGTTGCGGTTGAGGTTGCGGTGGACGATGACGTCGGGGTATCGGCTCCGGCGTGATGGAGGAGGGTGGCGGTTGATGGGTGGGATGGGGTGGCGAACAGAGGACGCCGGGGTTTCGCGGCTGGTGGAGAGGTAGTTTTGGCGCCCACGGAGTACGAATGGGGAATCGGACGGGTGGGGGGAACCATGTTTCGGTCTGGGACGTGCTTGTTTTTGGCTTTTTTGAACAGAAGATGGGACGCGCTTGTTTGAAATTTGGGGAAAGTACAAACTTTGCCCCCCTCTTAAATTTCGGACCTACTGCGGGTCGGGGGTAGGATGGTAGTCCCAAATAGTGGGCGGGAGCGATTTCGGCCGCGCGCATGTGTGCTTAGGCGGCCATTGTGTATGAATGTTTTTCGGAGGCGGTTGCATGGCGTCTAGATGAAGCTACAAACCTACCCCAGTTCAGACCTTTGAACGTCGGGCCGGTAGGTTTCACGAGTCAGAGTTATTAGAAAAGTAATTTCCTTGTACTACCAAACATTGGTCTCACGCGGTTTCGGGCGAGTAGAGGCTCTTTTGGCGCTTTGTTTGAAATTTTGACACACAAGCATTCACCTTTAGAGTACTCTTGAACTATGAGGATTGACCTAAATAGACAACGTTATATTTGACCTTGTATGTTTGAAAACCTCATTAAATTAGCCACTTCTTTTTGAAATTTTGACACTTGAAAATCCTATAACTATGATTATTTTGGAATGGAGGAGCTAAATTTGAATCTATTTTGTACACGACTACATATGCTATTATGTACAAAATCAGAGCAAAGATTGGTGCCCCCATAATTTAGGTATGGTTTACAAATGCCATGATATCAAATTCAAATAATTGAATGGACTTCATGTTGAATTCGAATTTTTTAAACCACCTTAAGTTGAATTCAAATGTATGCTAGTTCATACGTAGCTATTTATAATGTTTATTGTGTAACTTTCATATGTATAATGTGCTTTACACACACAACGTGAACTATACTCACGTTTATATTCGATTGCTAAACCGATGCATTGTCTGGAGTTCAAAATACTAACTATGTGGATCAATTGTGTCGAATAATAACATAGACATGCTCAAATTCGATAGAATCTAGATGTCTAATGGATCAATGACCGCTCCTTACGTGAATTGCAAATATCATGATCCCATCCTAATATTTGGATACAGTTTATATCTTTAATCAATGTGTACAGCAGTCTTTTACGTGTAGTTTCACTCTCCATCGGTGGTCTCTCACACATGCTCACACACTCTCTCCTGAGGTGTCTTTCTCGCACACATGCTCTAGATATAACCCTCCCTCCCTCTCGTAACCATTTACAACTATTTTCACTAACCTTTATCACAAGCACTCTTCCTCTCGCAAACATACACACGCACAATCCCCATCGATCCTTTCTATATACATGGACCTGCCTATGTGTCTCATGTACGCACATTATCTTTAGGCCTGTCTCTCACGCATTGTCGCACACCTCTCTTCCTAATTGACGAGTATGATTCTAGCAGAGCATTCTGTAGGATGCCCCTTAAAGTTATGTTGGATGAATAGTAATATCAGAGATAAATGGGTTACCTTAGTCCGAGAACCTAGGGTTACAAATCCTAGCCGGCTTTGTCAGTGGACACAGAGTCCTTCACAATTCTGATATCTTTGTCTTGTACGACTAGTCATCCATGGGTCTTTCTAAATGCGTCATGGGCCAACCAATGTGGCGCAGGACGGAACCGAACGAAGGGCCTCACCTCGACCCACCGGACCTCACGCGGTGACACACCCTCTGCCCCCACATCTCATCATCTTCTCACACCCACACATACCAACACCCGTCGGCCCCTCTATCCATGCCTCTCTCGAATACATAATACACACACATACCTCTCTAGGACCCGCAAAATGCATCAACTACACATTCACACATGTTACATCACGTACCCCATTGATCTAAAAAGCCCTCTCTTCACGTTTATTTCGCATACAACATTCCTTTTGAATAAAGTGTGGCCAAAAAATTATTTTAGAGTTTCTACATATATACAATATTACAAAGTTATATGGAGGAGTACGAATGCTAATTTGCATTGCATGGTGCCCACAATGATATTTATTCCGCACTGTGAATTTGTATATTTTTATTCTATATAGAAAGTTAGTCATAATAAAGAGAAACGAAGAGCATCTCTCTCTCCATCGCATACCCCCCTGTACACCCCTTTCATGTATGCACACAAAACTATCTCCAGGTCCTCTAAAAGTAAGCCCCAGAAAATTCACGCATGTTTCATCTTTCTCTCGCGATATATGCAATGACGATTATTGTATTTGAAGCGAAAGCACGATACGTACATTGGACTTCAGAATCCACTCATTACGGTCACCATTTATGTTTAGTGGTTATTATACAGTCACGGGCTCATCGTACAACTCTGTATTTGCTCATGACATGACTAGTTGACCAGTTAAACGCTCCATGTGGCACCTCTAGTGTTGCATGACATTATATCACTACCATCGTGCCCACCTGTCGACTTGTATCTACTCTACATCTACACTCTTATAAAATACATAAAATACACTCTTATAAAAAAACAGAGTTGGTGATGATGGTGTACCTGACATCCTGCAATATAGGCCGTCCGATTTATATCTGACGGATAGGAAAGAAACTATGGCAATTTTGCAAAAAGGTACCCACACACCTCTCCACATTTGCAAATAAGGCCTTCCCTCGTTCATCCTTTTCTCTCACAAGATAAATAAGTCATACAAATGCATCTTGGTGTTACGTGCAACGCATGGGCATCTTGCTAGTAAGAATGAAAACAAACGACAAAAAACATTTGGATGGTGGTTCGAAGTCATGACCACGGGCACAACGGACCACGTGGCCTTGTATTGGTATGCTGAGCCGTCTATTTTAACACACAGGAGCTGGTGTGGTGATTATACACACACGCACGCATGCACACGAACTGCATCCACGCAACACTCACACAAGCACATGCACCCACGCACGCACGCAACAATCACACGTACACACGCAGCCACGCACACACGCAACACTCACACGCACACACGCACGCATGCATGCACACACAAGTACACCATACGACCAACACACACACTCACGCTCAAGTGCTCAACCTATACGTGCATGCGCACACATCAGGCCCTGACAGACACATACACAACCAGGTGATTCCCGCGCACGGGTTGGAGCCTTGTCGCGCCTGCATAAATTTGTGTTTATCTGACCTTTTCCCTATGCGAACTGATACGTGGGACCCACAAGGAACGTGGTCAATTTAACTAGTCAACATGGCGCCATGCAGACTATTTGGCCGGTCAACAGAGTGCAATCCAAAGCTGAACGGTGAGCAAGTGACCGTATAATCACCACAAAACATATATAGTGACCGTAATCAGCTTATTCTGAAGTTCGGTGACCGTATTACGCTTTTCTCTCTGTAGGCCCTCCAAAACTACATCTCTACATGTTCTCGCATGTTACATCTAACAACTATGCAATACAGCACTACTACTACACTCTAACACAATAAATCATATGTGTTTTTAGTTTTTAGATATCATATTGTTACTTATAATTATTCAGTTTGCATACATTAAAATTGCCTTTGAAATGTATGGCCAGTATCATCTACCGCGCGGGAAAAATCCCGCCCTTTCCTGTTTAATCGGGGTTGTATCGATGGATCGTGTGAAACAACAAAACTATAGTACTATACAGTACAAGTGATAGTTCACTGGGCCGTCGTGTCGTCTACTCCTCCATCGTAAGAGTGGAGCGCTCGCTTTCATAAATCTTCTAGTCCCTTTCACCGACATGTGGGACATCAAGCTACCGGGTCCACGTGCCATACCGGAATACAATGCAGAGCAGCCAGGGTGAAGCACCCCAGTCATGGCGCCGGCGTAGTAATGAGCACTGAGGCGTCAAATCACAAAGTTGCACCTTTCCCGCAGTTAAGTTGGAGGGACAAAGTAATAATGCTAAAAAAAGAAGTTGGAGGGACGAAGCAACCATCATTTCACTCGTTGCTGAATCCACTTCTCCCTCATCTTCTTCAACTTAACCACGTGTTGCTTCTGCCGTTGTTCTGCCTCATGTGGGATGTGGATCGGCTTGGTAAAGCACTGACACGTGGGACCACATGTTAGCAAACCGCCAGGACAACATCCTCCGAAAATAAAGGGCTACGTAGCTGCTATGTATACTTTCCATCTAATCTATATATGCCCCCTGATTTTCAAGTGGGGTGGGCCTAATCCTCTCCTTTAATCCAATCAAATAGTCCCACGTCACATCAGTTCGTAACTTTACATAAACCATTACGTGGATGTAGCATTGCTCAAATAAGAAACCTCCCCCACCATCCGCGCGGGAAAATCACCTCCTTTTTACTAATCTTGATTCTATAATTTTTTAGATCAATATAATTGAGATTTGTATAGATAGCACGCAGGAGCAAAACCAAGTGGTACGGTTAAGGGCATCCACAATGTGTAGAAAAATGTGAAAATAGCTTTTGGCATCGTGGGAACCATTGTGGACAGTGTTATCAAAGCCAAAAAGATGGAACTGGAGCTCCCTGATTGATTGATTGATTGAAGGAATAGAAAACTGCAACATCTCTCCTCTTTCTCCCATGCTTGGATGCATGTAGTAGAGTATAGAGCACAGAGTCTACTCCCATGTCCCTTCTATCACAAATACAAAGCTGTGAGGCGTCAATCACAAAAGCACGGACGAAGCAACCATCATTTCACTCTTCGCTGATTCTGCTTCTCCATCGTCTTCTTCGAGAAACCATCTCACCGAACTAGTACTCCTAGTAGTACTAGTAAAGGACTTCCTGGATGCAAATAAGGCGGTTGTCTCGGCTTGCAGGCGGAACTTGCGAACGACTTACCGTGGTCTCCCTCAATGGTGTTCTCCGTCGAATGCACTTTGCCAAACCACAAAAAAAAGATATCGTCAACGTCACCGCAATGGGGAAGGAAGTCAAATATAGTTACTACCTCCATTCTTTTGTACACAAGGCCAATATATCAAAATTACAATTTGCAAAGGGCCACTAACACTAATCGAGGCAAAATTGATGGGGTTAGCAACCAAGGACATTAATATCCCCTGCATGCATGCAGAAGTGAGAAGGTTGGTTTGCATGGCGCTGCATTAATCAAGCGATGAGGAGTGAGATGGTTAGCTCTTTGGTCTTTGGAGAAAAAAAATACGCATTAATTGACACGTGAAACGAGGATTTGTATCGATTAAATCCCGCGAAGGAAAACCCCGCGTTTCTTTTTTAACACTAGTACTCCTAGTACGTACGTACTTATCCTGTTTAGGTCTAGGCCATGAATTGCCAAACTTCACCACACATTTTTGCCAAGCTTGCCTAAAGTTTTCAAAATGAGAAGGAGGTACACTTGCGCACGGCTGTCGCGGTCGCACCGCACCCTCACACGGTCGCTCCTGCACGCCGCGGTCGCACCGCACCCTTACACAGTCGCTCCTGCACGCTGCAAACCCAACCAAGGGAACACACCCTCACTGACACGTGCTGTCGCATGTGAACAAACCAAACTCAGCCATCCTATCGCTAACACATAATTTTTGTTCATAGAGTATGTTTATCCAACCGCATGTTGGGGAGTATCCGTACGGCCCGTGCGGTGGTCTGTTGGGGAAGAAGAAGAGGTGAGGAAGAAGGAAAGAAGGGTTAGGAGACATAGGATATTCATCCAACTGCCTGAAATGGTAGACTGACCCAAGTCAGGCGACTTGCATAACAAATATATGTTTTTACACAGCAAAAGATCCATAAAAACAACAACATAAAGAAAAACTATCACTGCTCGTGGAAAGAGATGGCCTCGTCGTCTTTGGCTGCCAGCGCAAACCAGTCGTAGCTGCCGACGTGTGTCTCCGCATCGTGGTTGTCCTCGGCCTCCAGCTACTCGTTCAAGCAGAGTGTGCGGGCACTCTGCACGGACGAGAGCACAACCCGGGTCAAGTCGAGGACGTCCGGTTCCACCTACAGGAGGGCCTCGATGGCAGCGGCATCCATGCGCTCTGCGTCGAGTCGAGCCTTCGCCGCCCGGTTCAAGTCCAGGACGTCCAGTTCTGCCTACAGGAGGGCGTCGATGAGAGCGGCATCCGCTCACTCTACATCGAGTCGAGCCTCTGCCGCCCGGTTCAAGTCCAGGACGTCCGGTTCCACCTGCAGGAGGGCCTCGATGGCAGCTGCATCCGCGCGCTCCGCCTCAAGTTGAGCCTCTGCCGCCCGGTTCACATCCACGACATCTGGTTCCGCCTGTAGGAGAGCCTCGATGGCAGCGGCATGCACGCGCTCTGCGTCGTGTTGAGCCTCTGCCTCCCGGTCCTCCTTTAGTATCGCCATATTGAACCGCTGGTCCGCCTGCACCATGGGGGACTCGGACGCTGATACGAAGTCGATGTCCATCATCTCATACCCATCGGGGGCCTTCTGCGCCACGACCTCCACCATGAACATTGGATCTGCTTCCTCCTCCTTGTAGCTTGGCTCCAGAGAACTCGGGGATTGGCCCGCCGCAAAGTGATCTTGGGAATGGAAGTTTGTGGCACCGACCGCCGCCACAATTTTTGCGCGGCGCTCTGGCATCAGCATCTTGTAGTAAGTGATCTTGCGGCACACCATGGCTATCCGGCGAACTAGGGGACGCTTGATGCGGGCTAGGGGATCGAAAGGTGGGGGAATGGCCTGCAGATTTGGTGTGGTTTTAGGGCAGTGGCTGGCGTAGGCCGAGCAGGGAAGGTTCTGGTGTGAATAGTGGTTCCGATGACAACCGGTCAATCGGTTTTGACTGTAAATCGCTCTTGTCGCGTTCGCGTTGCAGCCCGGCACGCTGGACCCTCCACGTCGCTCATCGAATGGAACGCGTTTCGTCTTGCATTTTTGCTCGCTTGTGGGACCGCAGTTGAGAGCAAAACGACGTCCCTCCCCCTCCCCCACCCGCATCATTTATTATACCACCCTCTGTTTTATGCGGAGTAAATAAAATCAGAGGGAGTATACTACGGATGAGGATCCCCTGACCTGGCCGAACCCATTGAGTAACTGACATGCGGGGCCTAGCAAGCATGGGGTCTGCCAATAAGTGACCGAAAGGGAGGGTAAGGCAGGGATACCTACATCAGAGGATCCACTTCCACTATATTACTTTGACCAAATGTTAGAGTAATAATATATGCCATACAACTTACACAAATGTTAGAGTAATAATATATGACATGCAACTTACACAAAGCATACAGGGTCTAATGTGTTTTTTGAGGCTAACTTTGACCAAATGATAGATTAATAATATATGACATGCAACTTACACAATGCAGACGATCAAATTCATATGTGAAAGGAGTCTCCAATGATAAAATTTTCACATTATACATCTCATGTACTATTAATCTTGTCAATGGTCAAATTAGAAACCATCTCGAGTACAAATCTAGGAGTACGTATGAATCTAACAATATTGATTGGGCGTTGTTGAATGTTGATACCTTTTTTTATCAAAGTAGAGATACTTTGACTACACATAAAACTTATATGTAAACTAGAAAGGATAGGAGGGAGTATATTGTACGTTCAAAAACGAAACAAACATTGAATACCCTTTATATATGATTTGCGGATGCTATGATCACCGGTTCAAAATTTTGAATCCGCCTTAGGTATCACGTGCCCCCACTCGTTCCCTCTCGATTTCATCTCGGGGTCCGGAGATCTATTGAAAGCGGACTATGGTGGGTACATGCGAATGATACTCGGCGGAATGTTCAAATGAGGCATGCGGGAGGATGGACTCGACTGGAGGGCGACATGATCGATGGAGAAGAGGGTTGGAGAGGAATGAGAAATAAGCAAACACCACATGATTATACTTGAACGGCTCAAATAAACATTAAGTTGTCTCGCTTGGCCTACATAGTGAAAGGCCTAATGCACAATGCGGAGCACTGACGCTCGAATATGGTCGGGGAAACAGGGAAACCGACATATGGGGCACACCCGTCGGGACGACGTAGCGGAGACTAATCCAATGGAGGATCTGGTCCACAACCTCCTCGCCACCGACAAACGTTCATGTGGGCCGTTGGGGCTAACAACAGGGCGCAGCTCCAGCATCGCCTCTGGACACAGCGACCGCGATGAGCGACACGCTCATATCGTTGCTAGACATGGTTGGTTTCAGTGTGCCAAGGGTGGCGTTTGGTTTGTGCCCAAGGTTGCCCCATCAAAGCATTGGGTAGCCAAAATTTTGGTTGAGGTATTGGTTGCCCATAATTTGGCCGACATTGGCAAGAAAAATGAACTAGAGTTGGCTAGAGTTCATTGGCATGCCAAAAAAATGGCAACCATCCAAACAAAGACCAGTCTTTGGGTCATGACCAAAATTTTGGTTGAGGTATTGGTTGCGCATAATTTGGCCGACATTGGCAAGAAAAATGAACTAGAATTGGCTAGAGTTCATTGGCATGCCAAAAAAATGGCAACCATCCAAACAAAGACCAATCTTTGGGTCATGACCAAAATTTTGGTAAGGTGCACTTTGGCCACAATCCAAACACACCGCAACACCCGGCTCGTCGAGGATGCACGGGGCGCCGCAACGCATACGCGGAGTGGTGTAGCTCGGCCAACTGTAACCTCTGGACCTAAGACCATGCCGGGGCGTCTTGCTTTTTCAATGACATGCGGGATCGCATATGAGCAAAGGGCATCTCCAACGTTGCCGCGACCGCAACTGACTACCCTGGCACACCAAAACCCTCATCCCTCGTGCCGTCGCGCGGTGCGCTCCCAGCCGGTGCCAGCTGCCCGCATTCATGCCGTCTATTCGTATGTCGTCGTCAAGAGGCTCGGTGCCCGAGGAACCAACTCTGGTGACTTAATGACGCACCCGGACACTTGGCCTCACCGGAATGCGCTACTTAAAGCGGCAACGCCCAGCTAACCTCCACACCATAGCGCATCATCCTCCTACCTGGCACCACATCCGCCATGACCACAAGTGTGAACACTCTGCGGGAGAGCTGTCTTCGGGGATGAAGCTCTAGGTCGCCGCCCTCGCTCAAGTCGCCTATCGCGACGCAATACCGGCGTATCTGGACGCAGACGTGACCGCACAAGCGGTGGCCACGCTGGCGGCCGACGACGGGAGCACCGTCAGCCACGCGTCCTACTTGCCGCCGTCCAACGTCCGGCACCACTGAGGTCGAGGACTCCTCCGAGGATGAGTAGGGCATGGGAGGCAGCAAGGCATGGTGTGCCAACTGGCCGGTCCGTATCCCGTGTTCTACTCTTCCTCGCCGGAGACCGCACCTTCACTTCACGGGTCTTGAACCCCGCCCCCGTACATAGAGATCACAGATGGAGGACGTCGGTCGCTGCCGTAGAATAGGTTTAGGGTTAGGTTTCTTTTATTTTTCTGTCCTATAAAAGTTCGAAATGTAATGAAAATGTGCCGTGTTTGCATTAATCTCGGCCGGTGTATATGAACTTTCACAACAATATACATATTGTAGGAGTACTAGCAAGATGTCTTTGTGTTGCACGGAAGATCAAGATCTTGTGAGAGAAAAGGATGAATGAGGGAAAGCCTTATCTGCAAATGTGGAGAGGAGTGCGGGTAAATTTTCATAGTTTCCTTCCTATCCGTTAGATATAGATCGGACGACCTATATTGCAAGATGACACGCACACCATCATCACCAACTTTGCTTTTTATTGAACCGAGACAAATCTAACATGCGAAGTAAAATAAACACATAGGGTCTATACATACAGAAATTATCTTAGGCACTCCAATAGTACGTCCACTACACATTCACGCATTTCACATCTTTCTACATCTACGGGAACCTACGAAAGGGTTAACGTAAATTGCCTCTCTCTCTCCTCCCCTGATTTTCATGGTGGTGGGCCCCTCCCTCCCCCCAATCTACAATCAACAGCTCACATGTTCCACATTACGTTAATTATGTAACTGGGATTACGTAGGTGTAGCATTAGTCATCCTAAAAAACCCAACTAAGCCAACCTCCCAGCATATCGCGCGGGAAAAGACCCGACCGCGTCGTTTTAGTCGGGATTACCGGATTACTAGTAGTAGTATCGATGGATCGCGCGAAGCAACAAAAAAAAATTTGAGGGGGCGAAGCACCTAGTTTAAAAGGAAAAAAGGAGGTACACTCACAACACTCATGTCACGGTCGCATTGCACCCCACACACGTTCGGTCCTGCACACGGCTCACGCAAACGGAACGCGCTTCGGCTTGCCTCTTCACTGACACGTGGGACTGCACTTGGAGAAACCGACCATGCGCCAAACTCCCCCCGCCCACCACGCGAAAATCCTCCCCCACCCCCCCCCCACACCCAAAAATTCCCCCCAAATCCGATTCAACCGCCCTTTGGCCAACTAGCCAATAATATTCCCCAAACCCCCCTCCCCCCTGTCCCCCTCCACTCCATTCGCTCCGCCAAAGCCGCCCTCCCCACCATGCCGATACGTCGGCGCCGCGGTTCGGCGATCCTCTCGCTCCCACAATACGTTCTCGTAGACTGTCGTCCTCTCGCCGCGCCGCCACCTCTGGCTACGTTATTGTGGTGGCGCACGGCGGTCAGCGCCGCCACCGCTGGCAACGTTCATGTGGAGACGCACGGCGGTCAGCTTCTCCCAGGGTATGCGCATTCTCTGAATGTTAGCTGATAGACGATGTTAATCTCACTATTTGCTGAAGTAGTTTACTGTCAATATGCTCTGCTTAAGAAGCTTCCTTGCCCTGTTCTGCACTCAATCTGCTTAGCTGAGATGGCATGCCAAGGCCGATTAGTTGCTAAAATATCCTGCCATATATTTATTGTGACGTAGATTGCCATGGTCTAGTAGCCAATCTATTAGGTGAAATAGCTCTACACCATTTTATACTCGATCTTTGTTGCTGCGATGGCCTTCGATAGTTCGATGGTTGTGTGCTCGGCCTCATTGACTGCTGAAACAACCTGCCATAATTTGGCACTCAAATCTGTTTGCTGAATTAGCTTTACATATATTTCGTTACTTAGATCTGCTCATCGAAATATCTTGCCATAGCTTTAGACATCGACCTAGGTATTTTTTTCTGGACTTCATAAAAAAGCATATATGTTTTCCCTATAAAATCTAGTAGAAGAACTAATTTGTATGTCTAACAGATGGACAGGACTTGGATAACTTCTGCTCGAAGATTCTCCGCTGCATATGTCGAGGGGGTTGAAAACTTCATGAACTTTATCAGAGCTGAGTACGGTGGTCCGAAATCAGATGTGCTCTGCCCGTGTATCAGTTGTATGAATTCAGTTACAAGACCCCAGTCAACTGTGCAAAATCATCTACACTTGTATGGGATGTCGGTCATATATACTAGGTGGGTTCATCATGGTGAAGCTGTGAACGTCAATGTTATTGACTATGTGGAAGCAGCAGATCACCATCTTGATCTGCCTGAGGCTCAGGTGGAAGAGGAGGAGGAGGTGGTGGTGGCGGAGCCAGTGAGTTTGACCAACATTGAAACAATGCTACGAAATGCTCGTGCATTCCGTGAACTTTCACCTACAGAAGAAAAACGGTGGGCCCGCATGTTGGAACAATGCAACGTTGCTGTCACCCCAGGAAATAAGCTGTCAGTATTCTCAGCTATGGTCACCTTTCTTCAGGTGAAGACATCTGAGCGGATGACCAACAAATCATTCGATGCGATGTTCGCTGCTTTCCACAAATCTTTCCCAGATGCGTCTGAGCTGCCACACACCTACAGTAAAATGAAGAATTTCCTTCGTGCAGTTGGAATTGGATATGATATGATCCATGTTTGTAAGAATAATTGTGTTCTATACCGGAAGGATTATGCCAACTTAAGTGAGTGCCCAAAATGCAAATCATCAAGATGGAAAGAGGGCGATGCTGCGAAGAGGATTCCTCATAATGTTCTGAGACATTTTCCAATTACACCAAGATTGCAGAGGTTGTTTCATGATGCTGAAACAAGAGAGGATGTATTGTGGCATTGTAGGAACCAGGAGTATAGAGATCATAATTTAATGAGCCATCCATCTCATGGTAGTGAGTGGAAAAGCTTCAATGATAAACCCAAAGAGTTTGCTGCTGACCCGAGAAACATTAGACTTGGCTTAGCTTCAGATGGATTTAACCCATTTGGCCACCAGAGCGCCACATATAGCATGTGGCCAGTGCTTGTTATCCCTTACAACATGCCTCCAAATGTCTGCACCAAAGAATTAAACTACATGATGGCCTTGCTCATCCCAGGTCCAAAAAGTCCTGGAAAGGATTTTGATTTGTTCATGGAGCCTCTTGTGGAGGAACTTCAATAGCTATGGAAGGGTGTTCTCACTCGAGACCTATATAGCAGCCCACCAGCTGATTTCTTTTTGTGTGCTGTTATAATTTGGTGCATCCATGATTATCCGGCTTTGGGCACTATGTCAGGGGGAACGACACATGGTTACAATGCATGTGTTCGGTGTGACAGGAATCCGTTGTGATATGCAATACTTAGCAAGATATGTTACATTGGACACCGCCGTGTCCTTGCCAAGGACAAGCCACATCCTAGAAAATACCGAAGACATGTGTTCAATGCAAAGCATGAAAACCGTGATGCGCCAAAGAGGCTCACCGCCGATTAGTTGCAAGTGGAATTTGAGAAGGTCAGGCATATTACACCAGGAAACCATCCTGGTAATGGTAGCGGGTAAAGGAAGCGTGGAAGTGTAGAAGAGAGATTATTGTTTACCCGCAGGTCCACTTTGTGGGACTTGGAGTATTGGAAAGATTTGGATCTGTGGCATAATCTTGATGTGATGCACATCGAGAAAAATATATGTGACAGCATTATCGGCACACTTTTTAATATTGAAGGCAAGACGAAAGATACCTTAAAATCTAGGATTGATTTGACACACCTGAGTATCAGAAAGGATTTGCAGGTGCAAGATGAAGGTAAACCAGGGGATATGGCACCAGCTATGTACGTCTTGGACAAGGTAAAAAGAAAAGAATTCTGCGAGGTCCTGTCACATTTGAGATTCCCACATGGATTTGCTTCCAACCCTGAAAGGAGAGTTAGTGCAGATTGAAACAAGGTACAAGGGTTGAAAACTCATGACTACCACGTCCTACTTGAAAGGGTTTTACCTGTTATCCTTAGAGGGTTGGGCCGCCCTGACTTATACAGAGCAGTTGCAGAGTTGGGACAATTCTTCAGGGAACTCTATAGTAGAAATATCAGGATAGATGCTTTGGAGCGTCTTAGAGACAAGATACCAACTATCCTATGCGGCTTTGAGAAGATATATCCTCCAGCCTTCTTTGATGTGATGGTGCATTTGGCTGTTCATCTACCTGATGAGGCACTACTTCGAGGTCCAGTACAGTATGGCTGGATGTACCCTATTGAAAGGTGGCTAGGCACTTTCAAGGGCTATGTTAGGAACAGAGCTAGACCCGAGGGTTCCATTGCAGAGGCCTACATTGCTACAGAAGCGTTGACATTCTGCTCAGAATACATTGAAACAGTTGATCAGCTTAGCAAAGAGGTGGGTGAAGACAATCCCGGGCTCAATGTTTTCGATTATTCTGTTCGAGTTACAGGGAAGAGTCGACAAGAGGACAAAGCTAAAGATTTGGACAAAATGGTTTGGTATGTGTTGAATAACTGTCCTGAGATACTACCGTATATCAAGTAAGTGGAGTACTGCAGCTTATACACCATAATCTACTAAACTTGCAGCACATTCTTATATATTTAGATGTTTGACGCGATCACTATGTTGTGCAGCATCTACAAAGAGGAGTTACTGCCGCAAATTCCAAGAAATAATGACGAACTAGTTATGGCAGGATTTGCGAAATGGTTGAAGAACCATGTAAGCTTTTGAAGTGCACTGTCAGTTTTTTTAATATATTGAGTACATAAGATGATCAGCTTGTCTATTTTCTAACCATAGGTTAAGAAGATGCAGGAGGATGGGCAGGCAGTTGATGATGCCCTTTACTCACTAGCAATGGGTCCTGATACTCGGGTAAGACATTATGAATCTTGCGTTGTTGGAGATGTGTGCTACAACACCCTTGCACGAGACGAAGGCAGGAAGACACAAAATAGTGCCATCATGAGCACGGATACGTATGACAAAGAGACAACTGAAATGTATGCTAACATAACAGACATTGTTCAGTTGCAGTATATCTCCAGTTTCTAGGATCATCGGTGTGTGGTTCTGTTGTGCTATCGTTGGTATAACCTGTTTTCCAGGATCGCAAAACCCAGAGCTGATGATTATTTCAAATCCATCAATGTCAAGGCGGCGTACCAGACCAACGAGCCTTTTATTTTGGCAAATCAAGCAACACAGATATTTTTCTTGGAAGACACATTTGCACATAGCGATGACTGGAGAGTATTGCAAAGGTTTAAGCAGAGGAATTCGTTTAATGAAGTTGCACAACAAGATGATGCTTGCATTGCTCCTGATGTACAAGATAACACAGATGTTCCTAATATCTTTGAGAACCATCACGTCAATGACGCCGGCGAAAAGATTGCCTGTCGTGCTGTGGACAGACAAGAGTTGATCAAGAAGAAGCCTACGTTCGAGGACGTTGAGGACGAAGAAGAAGATGACACCGTGGGGAATTACTATTCAGACTGATACACATGGCGAAGATGTTAATGCTGCTGCTGCAGGTGATGATTACATTGCTTTTGTCGTATTTGCCTGTCAGAAGACGTTTTTATCTACTATGTGAAATTGTGTTTGCTATGACAACTGAAACCTGATGAACATGTTGTTTAGTATTTTGCTGTGAGAACATCACTTGTTATGTATGCTGATTTGTGTTTGGTGATTGTATGACAACTAAAACATGATGACATTGTTGTTTAGTTGTACTCATATTTGGCTGTGAAACTTGAATTTGATGACATAGTTTGCTGTTGGACTGCAATTTTCTCGACGTCTTTGAATGAGAACAAAGCTGACCCGACAGGGCCTCTGCTATTTATTTATTTATATGAGCAAAAGGGGATACCCCCTGATTTCCGTTAATAGAAATCATTAGATGTTCACAACACCATGCCCAGCCTGCTACACACATTTCATTCATTACTAGTTTTAGCAAAGTGCTCATGTCGTAGACACTGAATACATCACGAGTGCTACATACACTACAAATAAAGAGACAATCATCCTACAGAGCACATCGATTTTTCCCATTATCTACACAAGCTCTTTCATCTCCTCATTGTTGTCAAGGTCGTTCAGCAGCTGTTGCTTAGCCATGATCAGAGGAACTGGATCTTTAACCTTCTGCTCTGCATCTTCCTCTTCTGTCGTTCCTTCAGTTACTTGTCCAACACCCCAACCTGCTGGTATTGGGATTCCTCGGCTATCAGGACCCCGATCCAATGCCACACCGATCTAGCATGTAACACCTCATATCACTTTGCGGCCTCACGGATGGTATTCCCACGGGTGTCGCCTTACCAGGCCCGGGACCGTTTGCGCCTTTTGGCTCACGTGTATGATGGTGTCGCTAGCATCCATATGACAAGGAACCCGGGATGACATGGCTAGTCGTAAACCCAAAGTGGCACTAACTTACAGGGACAGGCATACCTGACCCAGCAATGAACGTGTCGGTCATCAGCGAGTGAATCCGGGCTATAGCAACAGGGCTAGCAGGACTCCGGTAAACTAGGCTGTAGCGGGCTAACAGGACTCCGGTAAACACCGCATGACATTTCCACGAAGGGACAGACACAGGAACAAAGAAGGACACATGCCGGCCAGCCTAAGTGTTCTGGAGCAGTAGCAAGCTACCAAGGCTTAGTGGAAGCACTAGGAGACATTTCCCGGTATGAGAGACTACCAAGGATAAACAACTAGATAGTCAGATCCCACACATACCAAGCATTTCAAAAACATACACACAATATGCTTGATATGTGCAAATACAACATGGCATCACAACATGACTCTACAACTCAAGTATTTTATTCAATAGGCTCCGAGGAGCGAGATATTACAATCATGGGTCTCTCGACCCAGTATTCAGAGCATACAAGTCAAAGCACATGCGGAAGCTTAACATGTATGAGTACAGACATCTACAAATGAAAAAGGCTGAGAAGCCTTACTATCTAGCAGATACTGCTGAGGGCACAAGATCGTAGCTGAGGTAACAAGCTAAACGTCGATGTCCACAAGGAACTACTAATGAGACTGAAGTCTCTCTGCAAAAACATAAATTAAGCAAACGTGAGTACAAATGTACCCAGCAAGACTTACATCAGAACTAACTGAATATGCATCATTGTCAACAAAGAGGGTGGTGAGGTTTAACTACAGCAAGCCAGCTTTGACTCGGTGGCTATCCTGAACTACGACTGCAAGTAACTCTTTTGAGGTGGCGCACACGAGTCCACATATTCACCATATCAATACACCACTATGGATCCGCTCCCATCTCCCTACAAGAACGCCATCCATAGCACTCACGCTTATCTTGTGCATTTTAGAGTATCCACTTTCACTTTTCTATGAACTGTACAGGCAACCCAGAAGTCCTTTACCGCGGACACGGCTATTCTAATAGATGATGTTAACCCTGCAGGGGTGTACTTCTTCACACACGCTCTCGCCACTTACCGCCATGTACACGTCATGTATCTCGGCAACCTTCAAGCGGGAGCCTGGCGAGGGTGTCGGCCACGCCCTGACTAACCACAGAAGACTCTAATCCAGGTTTATCGCCTATTCGGGTTCCATCCGCAAGGAGATCTGGCCGGGGTGTCGCTCACGGACCCAAACGATGTGTGCAGGGTTCCCGAGCCCACCATCCGGGTGCCACTCGGTACACCAGGACACGTGTGCCTAGTCTGTCCCAAGCCCAACCTGCCGGGTGCCACTTGGTAGAAAAATAGCACTACCTACAAACACCAGAAACTAGTTGCGACTCCTGGACAGAGATCAAGTTGGTTAATAAGTCGAGAGGGGTCGAGTTACCGGAACCCAATGTGTGGTAGTAACTGTTCATGGATCACAAACACAGAACTCAGTTCCTGAGGACGGCTGCAATGAGACAACCCACCATGTACTCCTACATGGCCTCTCACCGCTACCTTTACCAAATCGTGTTCACGCACTTAGCTCTCAACAGAAGGACATGTTCACCACATTCCAATTCATCCCCGATGAATCAGACCTGACTCAACTCTAAGCAGTAGCAGGCATGACAAACAAGCATGAATGAGTAGGCACATCACGGCTCAAACAACTCCTACTCATGCTAGTGGGTTTCATCTATTTACTGTGGCAATGATAGGTCATGCGGAGGATAAAGGGGTTCAACTACCGCAGCAAGTAACAGTTGAATCGTTGTTGTCCTAATGCAGTAAAAGAGAGTAGGAGCGAGAGAGTGGGATTGTATCAGAATGAACAAGGGGTTTTTGCTTGCCTGGCACTTCTGAAGTTAGTAATAGCTCTTCATCGGTGTCATCGAACTCATCGTCGGAACCACGTCTATCGAGAGGGGAAAAACACCGACAAACAAGAGGGAACACAATCAATGCAATAAACAATTTGATGCATGATCATGACATGGCACAATGAGTGTGTTGGCCTAATGCAACTATAACCAGGGTGGTTTGAGTCATTTTGAATCAAATATTCAACTTCAAACTCAAACAATGAATTCAAATAGTTCATTATCATGTTTTGATCTAAACAGGAATGTTTAGTTGTTTAAACATGCATGAAACCAGTGCAGATGGATAGATTGGATTTTTCTGATGATTTTTCATATATAAATTATTTCATTTGGAGTTACGGTTGAATTTCTATGAATTTTAGAAGTTTATACAATTTTCTGGGATTTTCTGAATTATTTTAAATACAGAAAATTACCTACTCCGTCAGCATCGCGTCACTGTGACGTCATCGGTCAACGGGGCCGGTCCAGGTCAAACTGACCAGTGGGTCCCACGTGTCAGTGGTTATCTAAACTAACTAAATTAGTATTAGTTTAACTCCTAATCTAGCTTTGACCAGGGGCGGGGCCCACATGGTCAAATGGGTCAAACCCACCGGTGACATGACGTCGGCGAGGCCAGACACGGCGGCGAGCTGCGGAAACGCTGCTCAGGGTGCTATTTGCCGCGCGGTTTGCTCCTACGCACTTCTGGGAGTGAGCCGCATCGGCTGGTGGTGGTGGCTGAGCTCGAGATGGCCGGGAACGGCACCGGCGATGACCACCGCGGCGGCCAGAGCTCGGGTTCCAGCGGGCGCAGGGCTGCAGCTCGTGTACGGGTGAACGGGGCGGCATGAGAGGCATCTAGGGGCAGCAGAGTCACACATGTGCCACGGGGGCAAGCAGGGGAAGCTCGGGAGTGCGAGCTCGCCGGCCATGGAGGACGGCGGCCTCGGTTGCTCATAGGGCGGCGGCTAGAGGAGGAACATGCCAACGGGGAGAGGGGCGAGAGGTGCAGGAGCTCATAGGGAGGCAGAGGAGATGGTCGGCGAGCTCGGGGACGACTTGGAGACGGTGAATCGGAGCCGGTGATCTTCAGTGCCCGTCGATGAAGACGACGACGATGGCGTCACTGCAGGGCTCCTGGCGTTGTGTGTGCTGACGGAGACGACGTACGCGACGAGTGCGGAGCTTCCAGACAAGAGGGGAGGCAAGGGGAGGCCAGTGGTCACGGCGGCAGCGAACGGCGGCGATGGCTGCGCTCGGTGGCTGCGCGCAAGGGAAGCAGGGGAGGGGAGAGAGAGCAGCGAGTGAGGGAGGCGAGAGAGGGGTCACGGGGCATCTCGAGCAGCTCCACGGCGCAAGATGAGGTGTAGGAGGCGTCGACAGCGCGAAGCAGGAGGTGGCCTCGCGCGTGCTCGGCGTCGGTGCGATGTCCCCTCCTCTGCCTACTGGCAAAGGTAGGTGGTGACTGGCATGGGCAAGGTGGGCCGGCCCAGTCCAGGTAAGTGGCATGTGGCCTCTTCTCTCTCTCTCTCTCTTCTCTATTTTCTATTTTCTTTTCTGCAATTTGTTTTGGGTTTAGTTTTTACACCAAACCATTTTATAAAATCCTGAAAATAATTATGTGGCTAGAACTAGAATATACCAAACCACATAAAATGTTCCAGAATTATTGGACATATAATTATATATATATAAAATATCCAATGCAAATAGTTATTGTATTAATTCAAAGGAACAAAATAAATGTTTCTGTGATACCAAAAATATTGGTTTGAATTTTACCTCTTGCCAATATTTTCAGAGACTAAGAGGAACATTTTCTTGGACTCATTTGATGAGATTTAAATGTTGGTTATTTTTAGAGGTTTTTCTGAGGCTTTTTGAAAATTCCTCAATTCAAGTTTCATTTGAATTTAAACATGGTGCTCACATGGGAACTAGCATAGGTCAGACCAGAATTAGGGATGTGACATCGGCTAACCAAATAATCAGCGTAGTTGCATTCCCCCACATCAGCAACTTCCCAGAAATACAAATCACACGAATCTTCCCTTTTCTGCATGAATCAAATTGGAAGATCATCAATGTCGGATTTCGGGTTCCGGCACACCCTTGAGGTTCAAACTCTGGGGTGCGCACGAAGATCTTTCCCCTACCAACTCACATCTCGAAGCCTCGCAAGGAATCTAGGCTAGAAAGAAGAACACACAAGGGACACGAGGTTTATACTAGTTCAGGCCACCATTGTGGTGTAATACCCTACTCCAGTATGTGGTGTGGTGGATTGCCTTAGGGGCTGATGGATAATACAAAGAAAGAATAGCCTCGTGAGAGGTGTTCTTGAGCTGGTGCGATGAACTGCTTGGGTGAGTTCAGTCGTCTCTCTCTCTCTCTAGTTTGCCTAAAATCTCTCTCCATTTCTCTGTGGTGGCTAACTCTATTTATAGAGGAAGGCCCTAGGCCTCTTCCCAAATAAAGAGCGGGAAGGGCGCCAACAATTGGCCATTTTGAAGGGGGACATCTAGCACACTTATCCTGACTAAAGTTGGTCTTCGACTGCCAAAAACTCTGACGGTGACGCCGTCTTGGGCTCCACAGTGACCTCCATCCTGCCGTCTCGCTGGCCTTGGTCTTTTTGCACCGAAATGGTAACCTTTGCATGATCCCTTGGCATGTGCTTGCCCCCTTTGCACCAAAGGGGAAGCAAGGACACTGCGCAGGCCGGCGCCCGCCTGGCACCCGCCTCGTCTCGATCGTCATGGCTCGCGTCACGGGCACCTGGCGAGGTACCCTGCCTTGATCTCTCCGCCTCCTCGCGAGTCCGCCTGACGAGGCTGCTCCTGAGGAAGCTTCCTGTCGTCCGCCCCGCGAGGGGCCTCCGCCCCGCGAGGCTTGGCCCCTCGCGAGGGTCTTGAGCTTGAGCTGATGAAGCTGGGCTGCACTGGGCCTCTGCTTGAGCCACACTGCAGGCCACAGGCAGGCAAGTCTGGGGACCCCCGTTCCCAGAACACCGACAGTAGCCCCCGGGCCCAAGGCACGCCCGGACTTGGCTTAGCAGAGAAGCGAAGGGGCAAGTGCGAAGCACCGCAGGCCCCAACAGCCTGCGGCCTTGGGCACCGCATGGCGATTGATTAGACGTGGGTGTCCCCGCTTCCCCACGACGCCTCGGCAACCATCCATCTGACAAAAAGGGGGTACCCGAGCCAGACTTACTTGCTTCGTTCTCGTTCTCCTTGCTCCAGATCCCCTTTCTTGCTCTTCTCCTTCTCACTTCCGAAATCCTCCAGATCTGCCTCAATCCCTTCCATCCGGCAAGCCATGGCGCCTCCCAAGACCCTGACCGAGGCCTGGTACTCGCCGGCTCTGGATCCCCGAATGTGTCAGAGAAGAATCTCGCCCTCACGCGCTTGATGACGGTGGCGCAGGGCAACGAGGGGGCGACTGTGCTCAAGGCCGGCTCTGCCTAGCCTGAAGGCAAGGGGAGCACCTTCTACACGCTCTTTGTGAGCGCCATCATCGCTGGTCTGGTGCCTCCTTTTTCCGAGTTCTTCCTTGCTGTTCTTAGCCAATACAACTTGCAAGCTCTACACCTCCACCCCAACTTTGTTCTTCTCCTGGCGATTTTCGCCTATTATTGTGAGGCTCGTGTTGGAGTGATGCCCTCGGTGGCCTTGCTGCGCCATTACTTTTCCCTCCGGGTTTCTGCTGCCCACATCACCGCATGTGCGAGCTTTATCTCATATTCCAACTCCAATGGCATCTCAAAGCATGGGAAGAGGATCGAAGGCTTCTGGAGCAAGTGGGGCATGGTGGATGCTGGCCGCATCCACCCTCGACTGGTGCTACCTACGGGGCAGCCCAAGGCCGTTGATGCGTGGTCTCGCACGGAGCTTGATGATCCCCGTGCGAAGGTGGTGCTGAAGAGGATGAACGCGGACCTGAGGCCAGGAAACTTGGGGGCGGCGAAGCTGACTGGGGCTACGCTCCTGAGGGAATTCCTGGAGCACTGGGTGGCTCCACTCCGGGAGCACTCGCTCCCATTGTGGAGGCTTGGGGAAGCAGATGCCTCCCTTCGCCTAAGGTCTAAGGCCCTCACCGACGAAGATCTGGCCGCGGCTCTCCATTCCTTGGTTGGGGGAGACATGGCGAGCTTGGAGGGCACTCCTATCCCCCTGTTCCTTCGTGACAACTGGGAGCAGGTGGTGAACGCCATGCCCACCTTCAACGGTGAGGGGCTGGTGCCCGCATAAGCTCCCGAGGATCTGGCAGCATTGGCAACGGTGAACATGTCCTACGATGACTCCAACGGGAGTGAGGAGGAGGAAGAGGAGGAGGAAGAAGAGCCTGACTCTGAGGCGACCGGCGAGGAGTCGGGGGAGTCCTTCCCTCGGCGCAGGTCCCACGCCCTTCGCTCCATGCCGGACGATGATGAGGCCGGTGCCAGGCGTGGCGGGGAGGACTCTTCCTTGTGGTCCCGAGGAAGGGCAGGATGGGGCTGGTTCCCCCAGGGTCTGCTCTGGTTCCGGGGCGGTCTCACGCCAGCTCCAGCCCACCCGACGCGCCTTCTGCCTCCGGGCCTCCCAAGGCTGACCCCAGCTGTAGGCTCTCGGGCTTCAAGTTTGGCCGGAGGCTGCTTGAGTCTACGAACAACGACCAGTAAGTGCTTGATTCGTGGTTTGCTTTGTTTCTGTCGCCAAGGCTTGATGTCTGCATCCTTTTGGCCAGGCCGGCGCCTGCAGCAAAAAGGTTGAAAGGGACCTTGGCGGCCCTCCTTGGGGCGAGTTCGCCTGCCGGGGCAGTGCCTTCATCCATGGGGAAAGGAGGCGGTGAGGCTCGTGCCTCCCCCGCTCGGTCGTCTTCACGAGGCCAGCAGGGACGCTCCGGCAAGGAGTCAGCTCCCGTGGCCCCGCTGACTCTGGTGGTGCTTGTGCTTGATGTTATCCCCGAGGTGGCCAAGGCCCAGGGGGTTCCTTCCTCCCAAATTGTGATCATGCTGCCGTCCTCTCCGCCTATTCCACCGGCTCCCATCTCTTCTACCTCCTCTGCCGTCCTGGACCGGGCTGCCGACAAACTGCGCCGGTTGGGGGAGGATCTTCAAAGCACAGAGCCCCGCCTGGTGGTCGGGCGCCTGGAGCTAGCCTCTGGCTGGGCTCGCTCTGACACCTCCATCCGAGCGGCGCTGAGCCAGGTCGCGTCGGCCTCCGATGAGGAGAAGCAAGCCGCCTCCCAGGCCAAGGCCGCTCGCGACGCTGCCTTGGGTGATGCCGCGGATGCCCGGGGCCGATGCAAGGTGCAGGAGGACGAGCTGCAAGGCCTGCGTGACGAGCTCTCCAAGGAGGTCCGCAGCCGCCAGGAGAAGGAGAAGGATATGAAGGCTCGGGAAGCTGCCGTTAGGGACCGGGACACCGAGCTCGATAACCGTCATGGCCAGTTGGAGACGCTGGAGTAGGTGCTGAAGGCACAGAGGACCGAGATAGACGGCAAGGTGAAGGTCCTGGCCGAGGATCGAGTGGCCTTCGCGAAGCTGGAGGAGAAAGCTCGCGCCGTGCTGAAGACGCTTTTTGAGGGCGGCTTAGAGAAGTTGTTGGCCGGCGCAGAGGACGGCAGCGTTGAGCTGCTTCCTTTCCTGGTCCATGCACTTGAAGATGTGGCGGACGGCCTTGGCCCCACGGCCGAGGCCAAGGCGCGTGCCCTGTCCTCTATAGCGCTGACGCGTGTCCTCGGCCACGTCTACCTTCACGACCCCAACGTCGACCTCGACAGCCTGCTGGAACCTATGAGCGGTGACCTTGCCGCTGCTGCTGCTGAGGCTGTGAAAGACCGAGCTGAGGCTTTGTTGGGAAGGTTTCGTGCCTTCAGCACCTGGCCCGGGCGCGATGCCGCCAGCTCCACGGCCTCAGGAGGTGGAGCCGCCCAACGTGACTCCACCACAGGCGGCGACGTCACCGGAAAGTGATCCCTTCTCGGCTTTTGTCCTGTCTCAGTTCCTGCAACATACACCATGTGTCGTGGAGGCGTTTAAACTTGTGTTTGGCGTTGTGAAACAATCTATGGCCTATAATATTTGCTTTTGAATTCCCTAGAATTTGTGTTTTCCCCTCCTATTTGCTTGTGTTCTATGTCGGCAGGGCCCGGCCCCGCGCATACCTCAGCCGCCGTTAGCCCCGACCGGAAACCAGGACGGGACTAAGGGGTGAGGGGCTATGTGACCAGTTAGGCTCCTGAGTCGCGATGCTCAGGAGTCCCCCTTGACGCGCAAACAGCAAGTAGGGAAGGGAGGCATAGGAGTGGATTTGTCGTTCTACGTCGGTAGGGCCCGGCCCCGCGCATACCTCAACCACCGTTAGCCTTTTGGAACTAAGGAGTGAGGGGCTACGTGACCAGTTAGGCTCCTGAGTCGCGATGCTCAGGAGTCCCCCTTGACGTTCAAACGACTTTTCATACCTTGGCTCCGCTCGGGGAGGGGCGCGTGACAACCAGGTCCGAGGGACCTGGCTGGGTGGCATGCGCTCGGGTGTGGCCCGGGCGCAGCCCCCGTGCCCAGCCCCCTCGTGCGGCACTCCCGAGGGGAGGCATTGCGATGGTGCCAGACACTAAGCTCTAGGCTCCCTAAGGTTGATACAGCCGTGGGCCGCCCTCAATTGTTTATCACCAGCGCGGAGCATAGTGCTTCCGTATGTGTACGGGCATAGCGCTCCTCGGCAGTGTCGTCAGCCAGCACGGAGCATGGTGCTTCCACTGTTGCGTGGGAGGGGGTTCCCTTCTGGGAGGAGCCCCCGGGGCGTGTATAGCCCCGCTGTCAGGACCCCGACTCAATGCCACATCGATCTAGCATGTAACACCTCATATCACTTTGCGGCCTCACGCACAGTATCCCCACGGGTGTCGCCTTACCTTTGCCCGGGACCGTTTGCGCCTTTTGGCACACGTATATGATAGTGTCGCTAGCATCCATATGATAAGGAGCCCGGGCTGACATGGCTAGTCGTAAACCCAAAGTGGCACAAACTTACAGGGACAGGCATCCATGACCCAACATCGAACGTGTCGATCATCAGCGAGTGAATCCAGGCTGTAGCACTAGGCTAGCAGGACTCTGGTGAACCGGGCTGTAGCGGGCTAACAGGACTACGGTATTCATCACGTGACATTTCCCCGAAGGGACAGACACAGGAACAAAGAAGGACACATGCCGGCCAGCCTAAGTGTTCCGGAGCAGTAGCAAGCTACCCTGGCTCAGTGGAAACACTAGGAGACATTTCCCGGTAAGAGAGGCTACTAAGGATAAACAACTAGATAGTCAGATCCCACACATACCAAGCATTTCAATAACATACACACAATATGCTCGATATGTGCAAATACAACATGGCATCACAACATGACTCTACAACTCAAGTATTTATTCAATAGGATCCGAGGAGCGAGATATTACAAACATGGGTCTCATGACCCAGCATTCAGAGCACACAAGTCAAGCACAAGCGGAAGCTTAACATGTCTGAGTACAGACATCTACAAATGAAAAAGGCTGAGAAGCCTGACTATCTACCAGATCCTGCCGAGGGCACAAGATCGTAGCTGAGGTAACAAGCTAAACGTCGAAATCCACGCGGTACTACTAGCGAGACTGAAGTCTCTCTGATAAACATAAATTAAGCAACGTGAGTACAAATGTACCCAGCAAGACTTACATCAGAACTAACTACATATGCATCATTATCAACAAAGGGGGTGGTGGAGTTTAACTGCAGCAAGCCAGCTTTGACTCGGTGGCTAACCTGAACTACGATTGCAAGTAACTCTTTTGAGGTGGCGCACACGAGTCCACATATTCACCATATCAATACACCACTATGGATCCGCTCCCGTCTCCCTACGAGAACGCCATCCATAGCACTCATGCTTATCTTGCGTATTTTAGAGTATCCACTTTCACTTGTCTATGAACTGTACAGGCAACCCAGAAGTCCTTTACTGCGGACACGGCTATTCGAATAGATCATATTAACCCTGCAGGGGTGTACTTCTTCACACACACTCTCACCACTTACCGCCGTTTACACGAGATGTACTCGGCAACCTTCAAGCAGAAGCCCGCCGAGGGTGTCGGCCACGACCTAACTAACCACACAAGTCTCTCGTCCAGGTTTATCGCCTATTCGGGTTCCATCCTCAAGGAGATCCGGCCAGGGTGTCGCTCACGGCCCCAAACAATGTGTGCAGGGTTCCCAAGCCCACCATCCGGGTGCCACTTGGTACACCGTGCCACTGTGCCTAGTCTGTCCCAAGCCCACCTGTACCGGGTGCCACTTGGTAGACTACTAACACTACCTACAAACACCAGAAACTAGTTGCAACTCCTAGACAGAGATCAAGTTGATTAATAAGTCGAGAGAGCTTGGAGCGCCCGGAGCCCAATGTGTGGTAGTAACTGATCATGGATCACAAACACAGAACTCAGTTCCTGAGGACGGCTGCAATGAGACAACCCACCATGTACTCCTACATGGCCTCTCACAGGCTACCTTTACCAAATCGTGTTCACACACTTAGTTCACACACAGTGGGACATGTTTACACACCTCCAATTCATCCCCGATGAATCAGACCTCACTCAACTCTAAGCAGTACCTGGCATGACAAACAAGCATGAATGGGTAGGCACATCAGGGCTCAAACAACTCCTACTCATGCTAGTGGGTTTCATCTATTTACTGTGGCAATGACAGGTCATGTAGAGGATAAAGGGGTTCAACTACCGCAACAAGTAACAGATGAATCATTGGTGTCCTAATGCAGTAAAAGAGAGCAGGAGCGAGAGAGTGGGATTGTATCGGAATGAACAAGGGGGTTTTTCTTGCCTGGCACTTCTGAAGATAATATAGCTCTTCATCGGTGTCATCGATCTCATCGTCGGAACCACGTCTACTGAGAGGGAACAATTACCGGCAACAGAGAAGAAACACAATCAATGCAATGCACATTATGATGCATGATCATGACATAGCAATATGCTGTAGTTTGAGCTAATGCAACTAGCAACCAGATTAAATGAAGTTGGTTTGAATCCAAGATTCAAATTCAAACTCCATATGTGGATATTAAAATGCCATTATATGATTTGTGCTAATCAGCAGCTATAAGTTGTTCTAACATGCATGAAAATGGTATAGATGGATAGATTGGATTTTTCTGATCATTTTTCATATATAATTTATCTCATTTGGAGCTACGGTTGATTTTCTATGAATTTTGGAAGTTTTGGTTATTTTCTGGAATTTCCTGATTTAAATATCAATCCAGAAAGAATTAACTGCGTCAGCTTGACGCCAGCGTGACGTCAGCGAGTCAACGGCCAGGTCCAGGTCAAACCTGACGTGCGGGGTCCACAAGTCAGTGACACAGGAACTAATCCCGGTCAAACCCAGCACTGACTGGGGTTTGACCAGGGGTGGGGCCCACTGTCAGTGGCTGTAGGTTGTTTAGTTAGCTGGGTTAGCTCCTAATGACGGAGCCACGTCGGCTCGCCGGAGTTTGGCCAGTAGCGACCATTCCGCACGGTGGAGCTGCTACTGGGCGGCGCTAGGGGCTGCGTTTAGGGGCGGGGAGACCACCAGAAGGGAGCCCGTGCTCTTCCGCATCCAACGGAGCAGGAAGGAGCAGGCGGGGTGCGCTGTACTCGCCAGAGTCGAGCTCACGGCGGCGGCCGGAGTTCGGGCGAGCTCGGGGTCTGCGTTAGGGAGCACAGCAGAGGGTGCAGATGGGTGCTATGGCCTCCTGGGGGTGCACTAAGCACGGCTGCATGCTCGGTTGCAGCTCTAGGCAACGGTGGCTACGACGGCGACATGGCCGGCGGCGAAGAGCTCTCGGCTCCGACGGGTATCGGTGTTAGGGGAAGAAAACGAGTCAGGGGAGAGGGGGAAACGACAGAGGAGCTCACGGCGGGTGTATTGATGGCATCGGCGAGCTCGGGGAAGCACCGGAGCGAGCGAGGCGGCGAGAGGGATCTCCGGCGGCCGGGGACGAAGGTGATGAAGATGGCGTCGCTTCGAGCATCCCGCAGGAGCGTCCTTCATCTTGGAGCTCCGTGGCGTCGAGGCGGAGCCTTGGGGCATGGCGGAAGGTGAGGGGGTGGCTCTGGGCATGGTGGCGGCGAACGGCGGCGGCGGTCGCTCTCGGGCGGCTGCGAGGAGAGAACCAGAGAGTGAGGAAAAAGGTCGAGGGTCCAGGGGGGGCGTGGCCGTCTCCGTGGCGCTGGAAGGGCCTCGAGGGCGTGAGGCAGGCAGGGAGGAGGCCACGGCATCGCCTGCGCTCGCCACCGAGCTGCTACGGGGCGAGGGGAGGAAGACGACAGGAGGAGGTGGGCTGGGCCAGGTGGCTGGGCTGGCCAACTAGGCCGCCAGGTGGCCTGGCCAGGTGGGCTGCACAGCAAGTAAAATCTCTCTCTCTCTTATTTATTGATTCTGTTTTCTATTACTTCTATAAATGTTGGGCTTTATTAAAAATACTTAGGCACACTCAAAAATCACCAAACTGCTCATGGCCACTGTTTGGAATATATCCAACATGGAACATTTCAGTTTAGGATTATTTGGACATTTTAAATATTTTATAGCATTTAAATGCCCAAATGCAAATACTATATGATTTAATTCAGTGACCTTATGATGTCCTAGAAAAGTGTGCACCATTTTTGTCAGAGGTTCTAACCCAAGGCAAAGATGATGAACATTTTAGAAGGGCATTTCAGGTTCATTGAAAAAGATTTTATTTTGACCCTAGTTGAATTCATTGGCTGCTAGGGTTTATCAGCCCCCATTTCAGGTTTAAATGAAATTTTAAACATGATGCAGCAACAACCTAGTCCAAGTGCATAGCAAGGCTAGGGACGTGACAACTCACCCCCACTAAACAAGAATCTCGACCCGAGATTCAAGACGTGAGGTGAGAAGACAGAGGGGACACGAAGCTAGCACAATCTTCATGATCCAGGTTGCACTTCATAAGAACCTTGATTCGATCATCATCTTGTCTCGACGTCTTGCTCTGAGAACTCCAACTAACATGACGAGAAGATGAAAGGAAGCTCTGGAAGAATCTATCTCCTTGAAGACCGAACAACTCAGGATCAACTCATGGGATGAGACATAGCAGCATCCCCCGAGCTGAGACACGAGGCATACATCTATAAGGACGGAGTGGAACAGATGACAAGGGTTCACTAGGTAGGCAACAATTTCGCGCTTAAGAAGGTGGTGAACGGTTGTCAACATAGAGAGGAGTTGAGTTTCCATGATACCTTAATGATACATCTTAGAGGAGGTGACTCGTGGAATCATCCCCTTAAGTGGCAAAAAGAATTACCTTTGATTCAGAGATCATTGAAAATCTTTTATACCAACCTAAGGCAATTCTCGAGCGACCATTTGGAGGGGTTCGGTAGAATGGCATACCCGGATTAGAATGGATGATGTGGATTACCTTGTTGAAAACAACACAAGGGATGATTTTAGTAACTGGAGAGAAGCTCAACAGTAGAGAGTGAGTCCACTATTTGAAAAGTTATAGCATAACCGAGGAAACTGAGAGCAATCCCAGTTAGTGCCGATGATAACACCTAGTGCTTGTGCGTGCTCTCAAGAATTGAGCATTTCCATTTTCATCAAGGTCTTACCAATATCCGTGTCAAGGATCCTGGCAACACAACGGACTACCATGATGAATAATGATGGATGATGCAGATACAAAGGAAGATAACACCTTCTCAGATTTCACCTTAGCAATGCCAAGGTCACAAAATCTGGATAATCGACCGAGAGACATTTAGCACTCCGCTTCTAATGTTCTCCTTGATGTGCTAGCATACCCATCTATTGAGATGGTTTGATATCTAGAACATCAAGTAAAAGGTCGGACTTCAGGAACACAAAAATCATAAGGCACAACTAGGGAGTAAATCCTACGAAGTCCTTATGGGAAGGTGGCCAACTTCTTCAATCAAGATACTACAATAATAGGTCTTCCGGCTGGGTGTGTTGGCCACGACATCCACTTTACCGGTTATCGAGAGACCAATATTATAGTTCTTGAGAAATGTTCCAACCATCATATCTGCCTGAGATTCAGATCTGGTTGGTGACATGATATTCCAGACTCATCAAGTCTAGGAAGAAAAATGAAAGTTTGCAACAGAAATCGACGAGATGACGTTGCGAGATTCTCGGGAAATGAACTACGATAGCAAGCTCCAAAACATGAGCTGGTTCTGCTACATAAATGTGAACACACTGTCCCAGACAAGCATGACCACGTAGTAGTCTTATAATAAAACACTACCGAGTTCAGGTGGGGAACCATCATTGAGGGTATCGAAGTCCTTGTATAAGCCCCGGGTATTAAGGAGGAGCTTCTTCTCATAGAACAAATCAGTCAGTGGCTTGGTGTGCTCGGGAATACATATGGAATGAACGTTGCAAGTCTCCAAACCACAGAATACTTCGCACGTATGCATGACTGATTTGGGATGATTCCAAAGGAAGCAACAACAATCTTTCTCAGATCCACGGCGACAACTTACATCAAGTGCACATGAATTAAAGAAAGTCACTTCTTTCATCCAAACATATCATTCATGAGATAGTATGAAGAAAATGCTTTCAAAAGTTTCCAACACTAACTTATTGTCCAACAAGATCTTGGAGAAGATAAAATGATGTTGATGGGCTCAACAACAAATCATCGAGATTTCCATGAAGATGGAATTCCACGACTAGGTGAACAAGGTGATAGCGTTGGTCAGACCAAAAGATGTAATGGTGTATGCCCGAGGGTTCAACCACGAATAAGACAACATTACGAGCATCGTTGGTTCTGACTTGATTTGAGGATAGCCCACGCCCAAATCAAAGGTTGGACAAGATAATAGATCCAACAACTGATCACGAGGACCAACTGATGAAGATATCATCTTTCTTCAACACACACACAAAAGATATCCCTTAAAATGAACTGAGTCGGACAAGGTTTTTTTTTATCTTCCAACTCTCCAAGTTGTTGTTTAGCTTATCCAACTAGCTCAGGGTATCCAACACGGATTCTTGGAGAAAGGGTGGTTTCGAAAACCAACTTGGTCACGAGCTCAACATAGCGGTCAGGTGACAACCTGGTGATACTTCCGAGAAGATAATCGAAAAATCACGAACCACCGGTATGCTATTAAGCTCGAGAACAATCTTGCTTTTCAGGGCAAGACGAGATGATCAAAAGAGCAAGGGACCGATACGATCCCAACTCATTGATCGAAGAGTGCACCCGGAAATCAGGACTAGGTAGCACAATCTATCTTAGAATGACGATTCGAGATCCAACACGCTAAGAATGAAATTATTGTCCATTAACTACCAAGCAACAAGGTTGCTGGGAATATTGATTTCACACATCACGATTCACTTGTCGGCATTCCGGTTCAACAACACGGGGACCGAGAAATGAATAATGATGGTGAGAAGTATCACTGCACCAAGAATTCATAAGATGATGTGTAATTCCTATGACTTTCTTGACATAAAGAGGGTAATACTTCAGGGTAGAACAGAACAAAAACTGGATTAGTATTTGATCTGCGGAGTATGACTACTTTGACCCAATCCTAGATATGGATGAGGTACTGGAGTTCATTTCTCCTAGTCATTCTGGGATAGAATGGCTTTACGGAACACAAGAATGATAGACATCGATGAACGATTGCACGCATACTCTTGACTATCAATTGGTAGACGAGGGTCGAAAGACAACTAAAGCGGGACAACTCAAAGGAACATACGGTTTCTGAGTAGTGGATGCATAGGTTAGTATGTCGAAACATGTTCAACAAGTTTCTTCCGGATAACCCATGCGGAAAAGGTAGGACTTGCAGAGTAACAACATAGAATCGAGAACTCACCAAAGAGCACTCTATTGTGATATTTCGGTTCAACGAGGAACTTCTGCCATATTGGTTCATGGTATTGGAAGAACGATATACCATGGACCTCGAGGACTATCGCAAAGGTTACTAATATCCTAAAGGAACTAGCAACACTATCAACATGAAGTAAGTAGGGTGGATCTTGGGTCAAGAACCCAGGAATAGAATGCCTACTAACTAAGTGGCATCACGGGATGCTTTCGAGAATGATGGCCAGAATCATCACACTGGGAACACAAAACATGGCTAAGTTACTAGGTGATACTCTAGACACCTAGGGTCATAATAATAGCTCCAACATATACGTTGAGGCAATAGAGTACCTCAACTCACCGTTTAGTGTGGTTAACCCGGCAAGAAAGGACATCGAAACAGAGGGAAGGATTTTGCAAATGCATCAGACTATTTAGAAACCTGGGATGACTCGGACAGCATAACGGCTGTAAATGCTCAAAAGATTGGAGACATGCTACAAAAATGGTGGCATAACCACTCAGAATCACAATATCAAGGTTCTGAGATCAACAGTTAACATACAGAAGTAGTAGGAACTGAACTGAGGCTTAAACCAACAATCTATAAGTCTACGGATTAGTAACACGTGATCCTGATAGAAGAAGAGAAAGCCTAGTTCCTTAACCCCGTAGGAAAGATAAGGATGACTCAGATCAGAAGGGCATAAGGTATAAGGAGTAAAAAGAGCCTTACGTTCCATCCCACAATCAATTCCCTTATATAACTAAAGCATTTCTAGACTCAACTTCGACCAGTTTGGCTTGGTAATCCTACAGGCAGTCAGGCTCTGATACCAAAGCTGTCAGGACCCCGACTCAATGCCACATCGATCTAGCATGTAACACCTCATATCACTTTGCGGCCTCACGCACGGTATCCCCACGGGTGTCGCCTTACCTTTGCCCGGGACCGTTTGCGCCTTTTGGCACACGTATATGATAGTGTCGCTAGCATCCATATGATAAGGAGCCCGGGCTGACATGGCTAGTCGTAAACCCAAAGTGGCACAAACTTACAGGGACAGGCATCCATGACCCAACATCGAACGTGTCGGTCATCAGCGAGTGAATCCAGGCTGTAGCACTGGGCTAGCAGGACTCCGGTGAACCGGGCTGTAGCGGGCTAACAGGACTCCGGTATTCATCGCGTGACATTTCCCCGAAGGGACAGACACAGGAACGAAGAAGGACACATGCCGGCCAGCCTAAGTGTTCCGGAGCAGTAGCAAGCTACCATGGCTCAGTGGAAACACTAGGAGACATTTCCCGGTAAGAGAGGCTACTAAGGATAAACAACTAGATAGTCAGATCCCACACATACCAAGCATTTCAATAACATACACACAATATGCTCGATATGTGCAAATACAACATGGCATCACAACATGACTCTACAACTCAAGTATTTATTCAATAGGCTCCGAGGAGCGAGATATTACAAACATGGGTCTCATGACCCAACATTCAGAGCATACAAGTCAAAGCACAAGCGGAAGCTTAACATGTCTGAGTACAGACATCTACAAATGAAAAAGGCTGAGAAGCCTGACTATCTACCAGATCCTGCCGAGGGCACAAGATCGTAGCTGAGGTAACAAGCTAAACGTCGAAGTCCACGCGGTACTACTAGCGAGACTGAAGTCTCTCTGCAAAAACATAAATTAAGCAACGTGAGTACAAATGTACCCAGCAAGACTTACATCAGATCTAACTACATATGCATCATTATCAACAAAGGGGATGGTGGGGTTTAACTGCAGCAAGCCAGCTTTGACTCGGTGGCTAACCTGAACTACGACTGCAAGTAACTCTTTTGAGGTGGCGCACACGAGTCCACATATTCACCATATCAATACACCACTATGGATCCGCTCCCGTCTCCCTACGAGAACGCCATCCATAGCACTCACGCTTATCTTGCGTATTTTAGAGTATCCACTTTCACTTGTCTATGAACTGTACAGGCAACCCAGAAGTCCTTTACCGCGGACACGGCTATTCGAATAGATCATATTAACCCTGCAGGGGTGTACTTCTTCACACACGCTCTCACCACTTACCGCCGTTTACACGACATGTACTCGGCAACCTTCAAGCGGAAGCCCAGCGAGGGTGTCGGCCACGACCTGACTAACCACACAAGTCTCTCGTCCAGGTTTATCGCCTATTCGGGTTCCATCCGCAAGGAGATCCGGCCGGGGTGTCGCTCACGGCCCCAAACGATGTGTGCAGGGTTCCCAAGCCCACCATCCGGGTGCCACTTGGTACACCGTGCCACTGTGCCTAGTCTGTCCCAAGCCCACCTGTACCGGGTGCCACTTGGTAGACTACTAACACTACCTACAAACACCAGAAACTAGTTGCAACTCCTGGACAGAGATCAAGTTGATTAATAAGTCGAGAGAGTCGAGTTACCGGACCCAATGTGTGGTAGTAACTGTTCATGGATCACAAACACAGAACTCAGTTCCTGAGGACGGCTGCAATGAGACAACCCACCATGTACTCCTACATGGCCTCTCACCGCTACCTTTACCAAATCGTGTTCACACACTTAGCTCTCAACAGTAGGACATGTTCACACACCTCCAATTCATCCCCGATGAATCAGACCTGACTCAACTCTAAGCAATAGCAGGCATGACAAACAAGCATGAATGAGTAGGCACATCAGGGCTCAAACAACTCCTACTCATGCTAGTGGGTTTCATCTATTTACTGTGGCAATGACAGGTCATGCAGAGGATAAAGGGGTTCAACTACCGCAGCAAGTAACAGATGAATCGTTGTTGTCCTAATGCAGTAAAAGAGAGCAGGAGCGAGAGAGTGGGATTGTATCGGAATGAACAAGGGGGTTTTGCTTGCCTGGCACTTCTGAAGATAATATAGCTCTTCATCGGTGTCATCGATCTCATCGTCGGAACCACGTCTACTGAGAGGGAACAATTACCGGCAACAGAGAAGAAACACAATCAATGCAATGCACATTATGATGCATGATCATGACATGGCAATATGCTGTAGTTTGAGCTAATGCAACTAGCAACCAGATTAAATGAAGTTGGTTTGAATCCAAGATTCAAATTCAAACTCCATATGTGGATATTAAAATGCCATTATATGATTTTTGCTAATCAGCAGCTATAAGTTGTTCTAACATGCATGAAAATGGTACAGATTGATAGATTGGATTTTTCTGATCATTTTTCATATATAATTTATCTCATTTGGAGCTACGGTTGATTTTCTATGAATTTTGGAAGTTTTGGTTATTTTCTGGAATTTCCTGATTTAAATTTAAATCCAGAAAGAATTAACTGCGTCAGCTTGACGCCAGCGTGACATCAGCGAGTCAACGGCCAGGTCCAGGTCAAACCTGACGTGCGGGGTCCACACGTCAGTGACACAGGAACTAATCCCGGTCAAACCCAGCGCTGACTGGGGTTTGACCAGGGGTGGGGCCCACTGTCAGTGGCTGTAGGTTGTTTAGTTAGCTGGGTTAGCTCCTAATGACGGAGCCACGTCGGCTCGCCGGAGTTTGGCCGGCAGCGACCATTCCGCGTGGCGAAGCTGCTACTGGGCAGCGCTAGGGGCTGCGTTTAGGGGCGGGGAGACCACCAGAAGGGAGCACGTGCTCTTCCGCATCCAACGGAGCAGGAAGGAGCGGGCGGGGTGCGCTGTACTCGTCGGAGTCAAGCTCACGGCGGTGGCCAGAGTTCGGGCGAGCTCGGGGTCTGTGTTAGGGAGCACAGCAGAGGGTGCGGATGGGTGCTATGGCCTCCTGGGGGTGCACTGAGCACGGCTGCATGCTCGGTTGCAGCTCTAGGCAACGGTGGCTACGGCGGCGACATGGCCGGCGGCGAAGAGCTCTCGGCTCCGACGGGTATCGGTGTTAGGGGAAGAAAACGAGTCATGGGAGAGGGGGAAACGACAGAGGAGCTCACAGCGGGTGCAGCGATGGCATCGGCGAGCTCGGGGAAGCACCGGAGCGAGCGGGGCGGCGAGAGGGATCTCCGGCGGCCGGCAATGAAGGTGATGAAGATGGTGTCGCTTCGAGCATCCCGCAGGCGTGTCCTTCGTCTTGGAGCTTCATGGTGTCGAGGCGGAGCCTTGGGGCATGGCGGAAGGTGAGGGGGTGGCTCTGGGCACGGTGGTGGCGAACGGCGGCGGCGGTCGCTCTCGGGCGGCTGCGAGGAGAGAACCAGAGAGGGAGAGAGAACCAGGGAGTGAGGAAAAAGGTCGAGGGTCCAGGGGGGCGTGGCCGTCTCCGTGGCGCTGGAAGGGCCTCGAGGGCGTGAGGCGGGCAGGGAGGAGGCCACGGCATCGCCAGCGCTCGCCACCGAGCTGCTTCGGGGCGAGGGGAGGAAGACGACAGGAGGAGGTGGGCTGGGCCAGGTGGCTTGGCTGGCCAACTGGGCCGCCAGGTGGCCTGGCCAGGTGGGCTGCACAGCAGGTAAAATCTCTCTCTCTCTTATTTATTGATTTTGTTTTCTATTACTTCTATAAATGTTTGGCTTTATTAAAAATACTTAGGCACACTCAAAAATCACCAAACTGCTCATGGCCACTGTTTGGAATATATCCAACATGGAACATTTCAGTTTAGGATTATTTGGACATTTTAAATATTTTATAGCATTTAAATGCCCAAATGCAAATACTATATGATTTAATTCAGTGACCTTATGATGTCCTAGAAAAGTGTGCACCATTTTTGTCAGAGGTTCTAACCCAAGGCAAAGATGATGAACATTTTAGAAGGGCATTTCAGGTTCATTGAAAAAGATTTTATTTTGACCCTAGTTGAATTCATTAGCTGCTAGGGTTTATCAGCCCCAATTTCTGGTTTAATTGAAATTTTAAACATGATGCAGCAACAAGCTAGTCCAAGTGCATAGCAAGGCTAGGGACGTGACACCCGCATTGACACGTGGCCGGTACGGTAGGGCTAGGAGAGGTGTATCTGGGCACCCGTGAGCCAGCGCAGGACTCACGAGGCCCTACCTTGAGGCGGGTTGTGCCTGGCTCTGGGCCTTTATCAATGGTATGTTCCTGCAAGGTGGTCAGAATGCAAATGCTCTACGTCCTCAGGTCCCGGCCCTCCAGCAAGCTCAGCCACCGCTGGTATGATAGGTCGCGATGCCGCGGGTCAAGGCCAGGGGGTGAGGGCTGGAGAGCCAGCAAGGGCCGATGAGTCGCGATGCTCAGGCACCCCCCCTTTTTACGTGCAAGCACTTTGCATGAGAGTGGAGAGGTCCGCGATAGGCAGTAGACGATAATCGTGGGAATCAGGTTAAGCATGGAGGAGAAAATCCATTTAGATAGATGCGGAAAAAGCAAACGCCACTGGGTCAGGCCCGAGCAGCTTGGGGATAATGCAGCCCGAGGGGCGCCCCCAACAAGGTAGGCAAAGAACATAAGCAAAACGGATACATGCCGCAGGGACGAACCCATGTGACCTGGGAATGATGCAGCCTTGTGGGCGCTCCTAGCTGAAAATGGAACTTTGAAAGATGTCACCTGATACCGTTGGAGATGAAGGGATGCTGAACTAGCGGACGACGCGTGGTGAGGAAGACGATCCTCACAAGCTCCCGGGACCAGGGGCCTCGGGAGGCTCCGGGGGCGCAGGTGGATCTTCGAGGACCATCTCCATCTCCGCCAAGACCGCGCAATGCATGACCTCCTGAGCCTCCAGAATGCTTCTCAGTAGGCGCTGATGAGCAGCGGTTGTGTTCGGCAGGCCGAAAGGCATGCGAACGTAGCTGTGAGGTGGGCCCTCGCAACGCCCCATGCGCGAAGGCCAGAGGCACTCCTGAGACGCGGCCCGGTTGAGCCCTGGCACGTCAATGCAGACGCGCAGCCCACCATCCTCCCCTGGATGGGGGGCTACAGCGGGCAAGCGGCGGCTGTCGCGCATGACTCTTGACTCCTGTAGCTCCTGAGTGTTTCTTGCGATGAACTCCTGAGGGTTTGGCCCTCCTTGCCTCATACCTTCCTGAGGGAAAAGTGCTTTGAAGCACGTCTCCAAGTGGTGCCCAAGCGCCTCCCTCATGACCTTGGCAAAGTCAGTGGCCCTCCAAGAAAGAGCCCCCGAGCCCTGCCCGAGGAGGGCGCCGGGCATGTCTTCCTATGCGACAAAGGGTGGTGCCCCTTGAACGGGCGTGGATCCTGACGCAACGCCTCTGGAGGTGCCTGCCTCCTGATGGTTTGGGCCAGGTGAAGTCTTCTTCTTCTTAGGGACCACCTCGGGAACGGTCTCGCTCCTGTGATCCAGGTCTTCGATTGCCGCAGCGTGGAAGGCACGCTCAAGAGAACACACTGCATCCTTTTCTTCACAGGGGACTGTGATGACTCCTTCGATTCCAGGCATCTTGACGACATTGTAGCCATGGTGAGTCACTACCATGAACTTGGCCAGGGCTGGGTACCCGAGGATGGCATTGTATGGCAGGCGAATGTGAGTGACGTCGAAGTCAATGAGCTCGGTGCGGTAGTTGTTGTGTTTCCCAAAGGTGACAAGAAGGCGAACCTGCCCTATTGGAATGGTGGAACCATCAGTGACTCCTGAGAAAGGCTTGGTCGGCTGAAGCTGAGCATATGGCACTTGGAGATTGTTGAACGTCTCGACGGACAGGACGTTGAGTCCTGCTCCGCCATCGATGAGGGTCCTGGTGACTTGCACATTGCTGATGACTGGGGAACAAAGCATTGGGAGGACTCCGGCCGTTGCCACGCACTTGAGCTGATCCGCTGAGCTGAATGTGATAGCGCACGCAGACCACCTGAGAGGGCGCGTGGCCTCAAGCTTGGGCAGGACTGCATTCACCTCGTGAGCAAACTGCTTGAAGATGCGCTATGAGGCTGGGGCTTGGGCACCGCCCAGGATGCAAGCGATTGTGCGCGGCTCCTAGAAGCCCCCAGCCCCCTCGTCTGATGCCGGTCTTCATTCCTCCTTGGTGGCGGTGGCAGAGGAGGGAGGCCTGCGTTGCCCTGCGGGCGATCCTCACGAGGCTGATCCATCCAACATCCCTCGCAAGGCTGGTCCTGCCAACGGTCCTCGCGAGGTCGGTCACGCCACCCTTGGTGAGGGCCACGGTCTTCCTATCGTCCTCCACCTCTTCCTCCTCCTCGGCCATAGCCCCGATCGCTGCGCTCGAGGCGTCAGCCGATACGCCCATCTCGCACAGCCCTGAGCTCTTGGCATTCGTTGGTGTTGTGACTGTGGAGGTCGTGGTACACGCAGTACCGGCTGCCGTTGGATGACTACGGCTGATCAATGCCTCGCTTGGTGTCTGGCTCCGCTGCGAGCATGGTAGCTCCTTTGCGCTTCACGTCCTTTACCTTGGTCTTCTTCTCTTTCGGATCAGCAGCCGGAAGCTCGAGGAGGGAGAGGCGCCCTTCCTCAGCCCTGGCGCACTTGGTCGCCAAGTTGAACAGCTCCAGGGATGTGCACAGGTCTTCATGGATTGCTAGCTCCTCTTTCATCTTGATGTCACGCACGCCATTGGAGAAGGCTGAGATGATGGCTTCTTCAGTCACCCTGGGGATCTTGAGGCGGGCGTTGTTCAAGCGCTGGATATACTTTTGCAAGGTCTCTCCTGGCTGTTGCTTGATGCGGCGCAGGTCACTCATGGCTGGGGGCCGGTCGCGAGTGCCTTGGAAGTTGGCGATGAAGCGAGTGCGCATCTCGTCGTGCTGGGAGGCAGGTTTAGGAGCCAGGTGCGGGCGCCATCCTTGAGCGCCATGGGAAACCAGTTCGCCATGAAATTTTCATCCCCATTGGCCGCCTCGATGCCCAGCTCATAGAGCTGGAGGAACTCCGCGGGGTCGGCAGTACCGTCGTAGTGAGGAGGCAGATCCGGCTTGAACTTGCCCGTCCAGGCTACGCTGCGCAGCTCGGCGGTGAAGGCACGGCAGCCTGCAGTGGCTACAGGGGGCCTTTGGTGACGAAGGGCTTGATCTTGGAGGTCCGCGCGCGCCAGTGCCAGCAGCAGTGCGGTGTCTTGGCGCGTTGGAGCAAGAAAGCGGTCATGGCGTCCCGGCGTTGGGAGCACGCGAGCGACTTCTTGAGGGCGAGGGACCTCTTGGCAGCTCTTTTCTTGCTGCGCGGGCGCTGGACACGGTGGGTCTCGTCCAGGGGCCACGCACCTTGGGGCCAAGGCGCCTTCTTGAGGAGGTGGTGGAGGTGCCTCTGGAGCTGCGTTGCCCGCACAGGGCGGAGGGCGATGCGGCGAGAGGGACGGCGCAGGGAGCCCCCTGCGGTGCTGACGAGCTTAGTGATGCGAGCGAGCCACTCATCGTAGAGGTCGTCGACGGGGCGATAGTGCAGGAGCTCACGTTCCTGGAGCAACGCGGCAGGCGCGTCCGCGGGAGCGCGACGAGCGTGCGATGGCGAGCCTGCCAGAGTCAGCGATGGGGTGGCGGTGCGGCCTTCCCGCCGCACCGAGGGATAGAGCGACGACGCCTGCTGCTCGTTCCCCTCCAGGCCGGTGGCGGCGTGGGCGGCAGGCGACGGGGAATGACGGGGAGGCCCGCCGACGGGGGCCGTCTAGGCGACATGGGCCACGAGAGCAGCCCGTCGCTTGGCGCGGGCTCGGCGAGCGTCAGACATAGGCGTGACAGACGATGAACGCGGGGCGGTGGAAGAAGGATTCCGGCGCACCCCTACCTGGCGCGCCAAATGTCGGATTTCAGGTTCCTTGAGTTTTGAACTCTCAGGTGCGCACGAAGATCTTTCCCCTACCAACTCACGTCTCGAAGCCTCGCAAGGAATCTAGGCTAGAAAGAAGAACACATAAGGGACACGAGGTTTATACTGGTTCAGGCCACCATTGTGGTGTAATACCCTACTCCAGTGTGTGGTGTGGTGGATTGCCTCAGGGGCTGATGGACAATACAAAGGAAGAACAGCCTCGTGAGAGGTGTTCTTGAGCTGGCGCGATGAACTGCTTGGGTGAGTTCAGTCGCCTCTCTCTCCCTAGTTTGCCCGAAATCTCTCTCCCTTTCTCTGTGGTGGCTAGCTCTATTTATAGAGGGAGGCCCTGGGCCTCTTCCCAAATAATGAGCGGGAAGGGCGCCAACAATTGGCCATTTTGAATGGGGACATCTAGTACACTTATCCTGACTAAAGTTGGTCTTCGACTGCCAAAGACTCTGACGGTGACGCTGTCTTGGGCTCCACGGTGACCTCCATCCTGCCGTCCCGCTGGCCTTGGTCTTGTTGCACTGAAACGGTAACCTTTCCCTGATGCCTTGGCATGTGCTTGCCCCCCTTTGCACCAAAGGGGAAACAAGGACACAGCACAAGCCGACACCCGCCTAGCACCCGCTTGGTCTCGATCGTCATGGCTCGCGTCACGGGCACCTTGCGAGGTACCCTGCCTTGATCTCTCCGCCTCCTCGCGAGCCCGCCTGACGAGGCTGCTCCTAAGGAAGCTTCTTGTCGTCCGCCCCGAGAGGCGTGGCACCTCGCGAGGGTCTTGAGCTTGAGTTGATGAAGCTGGGCTGCACTGGGCCTCTGCTTGAGCCACGCCGCAGGCCACAGGTAGGCAAGTCTGTGGACCCCCATTCCCAGAATGCCGACAATCAACCAAACTATTAAAAAAATCAGCAACTGAAAGCAGCAGAACAACACTTGAACATATTATTACCCCATGATTCGGGCATTTGTAGAAGACTCGGCCAGGGTTTCGGATTGTGGTAGAGACGCGACAGATGACTCTGCGTGATTTGCAGCAGTGGAACCACACCAACGGCAGCAGGTTGTGATGAGCAATCAGCTACGGTGCGTGTGCCGATAGGGGTGTGATGAGACCCATAGGCGATGGTACGGGTGGCAACTTGGCGCATATCTGGTTGTTGCCTGCTAAAGAACAGGTAGATGAGCAGCCAGCGGACATGGTTGCTGCGGCCAGAGCTTCTGATGCTAGGCAGAGTAAGTAGAGAAGAGGAGAAGCGAATGTTGGATATGTTAGTTTCATTACTTGGAGAGTAGCATAGCACCATATATAGTCATAGTCTAGGTTTGGATTCGAACTAGCTACAGGAGCACGTCTTTCTTTTTTCTAAAACTCGGCAACGTCTCTTTACTGGTACACTAGCTTGTTCTGTACGCCTTCCCAAGTCTTTGATTTTCTTTCCCTTTTTTTGCGAGTAAGGAAGGAGGACAAAATTGAGAGTTCCTGGGTGCTAGTCACTTATGTGGCGAACGTTCCCTGCGAGGAGGACGGCACACGAACGCATTTTCCTCGCAGTTTTCTTCCTATATATAAAAACAGTATGCTACTTTGTGTCCGCTTAGTCAACAAACGATTGTGACAACCTTGACCATTGGATTGACATTCAACGTCTGTCACGTTTCTTCAGTCTCTTCTTCCTCGAGCCGCCAAAGCCAAACCAGCGCCGGTGAGACCGCTTGCTCCCGCATCCCATGGCTGACTATGATCTTCCCCGGCTCCTGTTCGTTCCCGTCCGAGGCCTCACCACAGTCCTCCGCCTTGGTTCGCTCGCCGCGGTGCCACCCTCCGGTGTTGTCAACATGGTCAACAACAGAGAGGAATAAGGAGATGACTGTAGATGGTGAGGATGAAAGTAGGGACCCAGCAGCGCGTGCAGTAATTTTGTTTTTTCGGGACGGAGAAGGGTATCAACTAGGTTGTGCGGGACTCGTGGCCCGTCTAGCCCAGGATTTTATTTCATATGTTTAGCACATGACCAGCCCAGTTTGTTTTTTTCCTTTCTGAAAATGGCTAGCCAGCTATTTTGTTTTTGCAGAATAACCAACATAGGCCTACTTGCTTTTCTACGCCCTGCTGGGCTGGAAATCTTTCAAGACGAGGAGGGATGCATTTTGCCCAGAAAATGGGCTATAAGTAATAAGAAATGGGCTATAAGTAATAATAAATGGGCTATAAAATGAAAAAATACATGAAACAGGCAATTAGTTCCAAAATACTGTTTTCTTTCGGATTTTGATATTTTAAATTTCATTGAATTTAAATTAAGGTATATTTAGATTTAAAATTAATTTGAATCTGGCTAGAAATTTCGGGCTGTATGCTGTTTGGGACAGATTTGGAGGCTGACTTGTGGGTCTTCTAGATTGACGTGTACTTTGGCTTTGTCAACTTAGTCCACAAATGATTCTAGCAGCAGTGACCGTTGGATGTTAATCCAACGGCCGTGCTGCTTCTTCAATATCTGATCTTCTTCCTCCAGCCGCCCAAACCAGCTCTAGTGAGACTGCCTGCTCCCGCCTCCGTGGCCGGCTGTGCTGCCGCACAGGCCACACCGCCCCACCCTACTTCATTGCTGGCCAGGCCATTCCTCTACTCACACACACCTCCTATTAATTTCCGGCGACGGCAGCCGGACCAGTAAACCCTTGTACTCCCCACCGCGTGGGCAACCATTGCCGAGTCTTCGCCGACTCCGTGTCGTTCCCTTCCTAGGCCTCGCCCTCGTCCACCGCCATGGTGCTTTCAGGGCGGCCTAGTCAACGTGGTCAACGAAGGACATCCATCGGCCGTGGACTGTATGTGCAAAATAATGATTCCTCCACCTGACAGCTCGGACCCACTGGAAGGGCCTCTGTATTTCCCGAAGAAAACGTTCCCCCCGCTGACATGTCGGACCCACCAGCTATATCTTCACACGCAAGGAAGTGCTTCCTTATTACACACACATAAATGAATACCCCCCTGCTAGCTGGGACCCACCATAGTGGGTGGATGACTTGTGGGCCAACTAAGTTGACGGGGACGGAGGGCTTTGTAAACTTAGTCAATATGAACGATTCTAGCTCCAGTGACCGTACAATGTCCATCCAACGGCCATAGTGCTTCTTCAACCTCTGGTCTTCTTGATCCAGCCGCCCAAAGCAGTGCCGATCGTGCTGCATGCTCCTGCCTCTCGTGGCCAGCTGTGCTGCCGTGTAGGCCTCACCGCCGCCTACTATTCCCACCGCTGGCCAGGCCCTGTGGCGATGGCAGCCTCACACCGCAGCCGAACCAGTGAACACTCATACTCCTCTCCGTGCGGGCTTACACTGCCGCGTCTTCCCCGGCTCCGCGTCGTCCCCTTCCTAGGCCTCGCCATCATCCACCGCCGTGGTGCTCTCGGCGCGGCCTGGTCAACGTGGTCAAGGAACGACTTCCATCCGACGCGGACTGTACGTGAAGAGGCTGACAGCTGGGTCCACGACCGCAGCAAGGAAGTGCCACCTTATTACGTAGAAAATAATGATTCCTCCACCTGACAGCTGGGACCCACCGGACGGGCCACTGTATTTTGCGGCAAAAACGTTTCCCCTGACTGCTGGGACCCACCAGCTTCATCTTCGCATGCAAGGAAGTGCGTCCGGGAAAAAAGAAAATGATTCGCCCCCCTGACTGCTGGGACCCACTAGCTACACCTTCGTACTCAAGGAAGTGCGTCCGAGCAAAAAAATGATTCACCCCCCTGACTGCTGGGACCCACCGGCTACATCTTCGCACGCAAGGAAGTGCGTCCGGGCACAAAAAAACGATTCGCCCCCCTGACTGCTGCGATGCACCAGCTACATCTTCGCACGCAAGGAAGTGCTTGACAGTCGGGACCCACCTGGTCGAAGTGTACATAGCATTGTCATTCTAGTCGCGAACGTGTACTTACATATATACTGGTCGATGTAGAGGCACACATGTGTCATGGTAGAGGCGCGCATGTAGCATGTACACGTACGTACAGCGGCAGGGGTGCAAGAAAGAAAATACGGCCATGTACGTACATACGGGCAGGGTCTCAAACGCCTACTCGCACATACGTACATGGCTGGGTCAGAACAGAGAAACAGCGTCGTCATCGTGTTCATGGGGAGCCAACTGGCTGGGTTGGAATGGAATGCGTGGTCATGTTAATTGGGAGGGCTTGGACGGAACTGGTGATGGAAACGAGGCATGGCGTACCACAGAACGGAGGAAACAGACCTCCTACGTTCGGAGCGGGGTCCTGTTGATCGGGAGGGGTGTGGCGTACCGCAAAACGGAGGAAACGGACCTCCTACAGTCGAAACGGGGGTCCTGTTGATCGGGAGGGGTGTGGCGTACCGCAAAACGAACGAAACGGACCTCCCACGGTCGAAACGGGGGTCCTGTTGATCGGGAGGGGTGTGGCGTACCGCAAAACGGAAGAAATGGACTTGGGTTGGAGCGCTACGGTCGAAACGGGGGTCCTGTTCATCGGGAGGGGTGTGGCGTACCGCAAAACGGGACTCCACAGGATATTGTTCATCTTCACAGTCGACCTCCTCCAGCCTCCACGGGCTCCTGTTCATCCAGCCTCCACCGCGCGCTACTCCACCGGCTACTGTTCAACCACCCCTCCACGGGCACCCCTCCACCATCTACTATTCATCCAGCCCTCCACACCATGGGGTCCTGTTCAACCACCCCTCCATCGTCTACTCTTCATCTAGCCCTCCACACCACGGGGTCCTGTTCATCCAGAGGCAACGCCACAGCTCACTGTTCATCCAACCCCCCCCCCCACACACACACACAATGCTCACTGTTCATCCAATCGATCGGCTTCAGTTAGCAGCAGTAGCGAAGGAATCGCTCGATCGGGTTCAGTTAACAGCCATCGATCAATCGCTCGGGTTCAGTAACGCGTAGCCTGCAGTGCAATCGCTCGGGTTTAGTTAGAGCCAACGCCTCGCACACACGCGCGTACGTGTACGAGAGAAATGCGCATCGCTCGGCCCCCGACCTCCCACCGTAACCGGGAACTCCCCGAAATTTTCCTCCCCCTCACTTCTACCATGGTTTTTTCCGTCATGGACGGCCCAAAGAATGTCATGCAGCTGCTTCTCCGGCCCGCCCAGGATGAAAAGCCCATTTTCTGTCATGATTTTTTGTCATAGAAGTAGGAGCCCACCACATCTATGATGATACCGGGTTTTGTCACAATTATCGTCATAGAAGTGTCATATGTATGACAGGAAAAAAATTCGTTCGGCCCAAAATGTCACGGATGTGTCTTTTTTTGTAGTGCCATTCGTTCCATTTTCAGCCGGAGTGCTGCCCAAATTCTTTCATTCTTATTCCTTTTCTTCCTTGTTCTAACCGGAGTGATTTCCGAGTCTATCTTGTTTCTTGAGCTTTTCATTCTCGTCTTAGTTGTCGTTCCTCTTTTCTATCGAGTGCCCTCGACCTTCTTCATCTTCCCTCTTTGAGCTCTTGCTTCACCTCTTCCTCTTTCTCTTCCGTATCGTTCCTAAGATCTTGGGATGAGATCTCTTATTAGTGGAGGAGAGTTGTAATGCCCCTAATTCGATGCGCCAGGTGTCTTCTAGTCATTCGTCATTGTTGCCATGTCATTTGTTTGCGTGTTGCACTTTTCCATGTCATCATATGCATTTCATCTGCATGTTTTTCAAAACTTGCATCGTTCAGGTTCCCCCGGTTCTCTCCCTTGTCCGTTTTGGATTCCGACTCTCTCGCATGCACCCATCGCCCCTCTTAGACCTTGCTTCATGATCGGGAGAAAACGTTCTTGGAATGGGCCGCGATTTGCCGACTGGTCTTGGTACATCAACGGTAGACCACCTATCAAATTTCGTTCCATTTGGAGGTCGTCTGATGCCCCAATGGTTAACTGAGTTAACCGAAACCCCTGTCTCTCTTTGCAGCCCAGCACCCCTTCACAATAGCCCAATAGCCCATCCAAACCCCCTCCATGCTCTCCATCGTTGGATCACGATCGTGTGGGCGAAAACCGCACCTCATTTGGACTCTCCTAGCTCCCTCTACCTATAAATAGGTAATCCCCCTCCATTTTCGCGGATGAAACCCTAGCCCCGCTCCCCTCGTGCCGCCGCCGGACATGTCCGCCAACCCCCTCAGCCAACCCGGAACCTCCTCGTCACCGCCCGTCTCCCCCCCCCCGCGCGCCTCCCTGCCTAGCGCACCGCCGACCACCGTCGCTCGCTTCGCCGTGCCTGCCTCCCGCCGCCGAATCCCGGGCGCCGCTGCCCCGCCACCTTCCCCGACCGCCCAGAGCTGATCGCCACCCGCGAGCTCCTCTGTGCCGCTGCATCGCTAACCGCGCCGGCTGCCGCCAAGCCTCACCCTCCTCCTCTGCCGCCGCGCCTCGTCCCGCCTCGCACCGCTCGGCGCCGGCCACTGACCTCGCCGAAGATCGCCGGACCCTCGCCGATGTTTGCCTGGACCAGATCCACCACCACACCCATCCAAATACCTCGCCCGCGCTGAATCTCTTCATCCCGGGTTGACCCCGTCCAGTTTTCGGAGGTTATATTTTCTCTCAAGTCCCCAGATGTGTTATATCATATGCCCATCTTTGCCATGTCATAACTTCATGCATATAGCTCCGTTTTGTGTGCATGATATGTCAAAATGTTCATCTTTGGATGTTCTTCATGATGGAGTAGGTTGCATGAATGTTCTGTTAAAACTGATGCCTTAATCTTCATTGCAAAACTGTTATGTGATATGAACTGCTGTCACTTGCTTATTTGTCATTTTTGTTGCATTTTGTGTGTGCATCCTATGAGCATGATGTCTACATGTTTTAGGAGCATTTTCATGCCATCTTTACAGTGGTGCCATCCATGTATTTTTATGTGCCCTGTAGTGAGTGCAACAAACTCGTGAAGTGGGCTACTTGTTGTTACTGTTTTGCTATGCTGAATTTTTCATATCATGATGCCATGTTTGCTTGATGCTACCAATTAATCCATGCATAATCTGGAAATGCTTAGTTGACATGTTTTGTTTTCTATGTTATGCTCTATCATGTAGCATATGTTTTCATTGCCATGAACATGCTTATATAATGTTCCAGATTTCTGTTAACTTCATGATGCCAAGTTGTGAGCTTAATACTAGTTGATACATACCTATTCTAGAGATGCTCCAATTACATGATTTGAAGTATGCTATGAGTACTCTGTTCACATGCCAAGTTCGATAATTTTGGATATCATATGCCTCTGTTTCATGCTTGCAAACATGCTATCATAATGTTGTTGTTTTACACTTGCTGAAACTATTTCAACATTCAATCTTGTCTTGTTGGTTCCTACTATTCCATGAGGCATATGTATATGATGCTTTGAGGTTATTAGCTCTTTGTTATGTGTACTTTGATTCCATGCCCTTGGTTGCTATGTTCACTTGCTGCAGCTTGTCTTTTTCTTTCTCTCAAGTTGCCATCATATTAACTCTGCTCATGCATATGCTCCTGTGTTATAAAGTTGCATTTTGCATTGATCGTATTGGTTTAATCTTGATGCCTAAGAACCTGAACCTTAATGATATTTGAAGTATGGTATCTTTACATGAAGTGCATTTCAAGTTTGTGCTCAAATGATTCCTGTAGTATATTGTTTTGATGATTGCAATGTGCCTACTTGCTGTTTTGGGCAGATTGTTGTTATATCTTGTTTGGAGTGTATGTGTTGCACCGTTGCTCCATTTTGAGCATGCTCTATATGAAACTTGCTTAGAATTGCATTTAGTTTTATCATGTCCTGTTGAGTCCTTGTTTTGAGAGTGTGTGCTTGATGTTTGAATGCATTTTGCATCAATGCAATGTTTAACTTGTTTTGCTAATATCTTGTAGGCTGTAGCTCCGAACTAAATGAACTTTATATGTAACTTGACTAGAATTTGGTGTAGATCATCTTGGCGCATCTTAACTTGCTGTTTAACAACTTGGACATAATGCATTTTCAGATCTGGACTAATTTCGAAAATTGCATATGGGGATTTTCCGTAATTGTTATATGTTGTTTCCGGCCACATTTAAACTTGCTTTGATGTGTTGTTCTTGTATGCATCATCTCTTGCCATGAGTAGCATCATGTAGCCTTGTCATGCATCATACTTGGTTGAGCATCATGTCATGTTTATGTGTTTTGTGTTTACCATGTTGTTTGCTTCTTTCCGATTGTGCTTCTTCTTGATAGTTCCTATTTCGTTGCGATCGTGATGACTCGTTTGTCTATGATTGGTTCATCTTCACCCGTTCGTCTTCTTCATGGACTCGTTCATACTCCTAGCGGGATTTCAGGCAAGATGACCGTTACCCTGGATCTCATTACTATCATTGCTATGCTAGTTGCTTCGTTCTATCGCTATGCTGTGCTACGTATCACTTGTTTGTGAAGCCTCCCAAATTGCCTTGTCAGCCACTAACCTTTTCACCCTTCCTAGCAAACCGTTGTTTGGCTAAGTTACCGCTTTTGCTCAGCCCCTCTTATAGTGTTGTTAGTTGCAGGTGAAGTTGAAGATTGCTCCATGTTGGAAGATGATTATGTTGGGATATCACAATATCTCTTATTTTAATTAATGCATCTATATACCTGGTAAAGGGTGGAAGGCTCGGCCTTTTGCCTAGTGTTTTGTTACACTCTTGTCGCCCTAGTTTCCGTCATGCCGGTGTTATGTTCCTTGAGTTTGGGTTCCTTACGCGGTCGGGTTTATGGGAACCCCTTTTTCAGTTCGCTTTGAATAAAACTCCTCCAGCAAGGCCCAACATCGGTTTTACCATTTGCCAAACATAACTAAAATTTTAAATAGGGGTTTTTCTCCAGGCCCCTAGTTTCTTAATCAATCCCCTAGGCCAGTGCTCCTCTGAGTATTGGTCCGAAACGAGCAGACGGTAGGGCCACCGCTGGGCAACTCAAGGTCTGGTTTTACTCATAGGATGTCTGGTCCGGTGTGCCCTAAGAACGAGATATGTGCAGCTCCTATCGGGATTTGTTGGCACAATCGGGAGGTCTTGCTGGTCTTGTTTTACCATTCTCGAAATGTCTTATAACCGGGATTCCGAGTCTGATCGGGTTGTTCCAGGAGAAGGAATATCCTTCGTTGATCGTGAGAGCTTGTGATGGGCTAAGTTGGGACACCCCTGCAGGGTATAAACTTTCAAGAGCCATGCCCGCGGTTATGTGGCAGATGGGAATTCGTTAATATACGGTTGTAGAGAACTTGACGGTTGACTTAAGTAAAATGCATCAACCGCGTGTGTAGCCATGATGGTCTCTTCTCTGCAGGGTATAAAACGGTTTGGGTTATGTTTGGACGTAAGTAGTTCAGGATCACTTCTTGATCATTACTAGTTTGCGACCGTTTGTGTAGCTTCTCATCTTATTCTTGTATTCGTAAGTTAGCCACCATATCATGCTTAGTCGCGGCTAAAACCTCACCACTATCCATTCCTTACCCATTAAGCTTTGCTAGTCTTGATAACCATGGTAATGGGATTGCTGAGTCCTCGTGGCTCACAGATTACTACAACAACAATTGCAGGTACAGGTAATGCGATGATCATGACGTGAGATCGATGTTTACTTGTTTTGGAGTTCTTCTTCTACTTCTTTGATCAGGGGATAGGTTCTAGGTCGACAACCTGGGCTAGCAGGGTGGATGTCGTTTGATTTTCTGTTTGTGTTTCGTCCGTAGTCGGATGTTGCTCTTATGTATGATGATATTGTATTTCTGTGGCATTGTATGCCTTTTTTATGTATCCCCAATCTTTTATGTAATGGTATGTTGTAATGATATCCACCTTGCAAAAGCGTCTCCAATATGCGCTTCTATCCTTGGTGGGACCTTCGAGTTCCTTTAGGATAGGGTCGCATATTGGGCGTGACAAGTGATGATGACTATGTTGACGAAGCTGGAGCAGATATTATGGAGTCTTCCTCTGATCAAAATTTCTAGATGACCACCATGTAACTAGTAGTATTCTTCCAAGTAGTTAGTATCGATCGAGTTTGAATCGTAGTTAGATCCTTGTGTGAACCTTGTGTGATATTGAATGAAGTGAATTGATTGTCTTTGTCTCATGAGCATATGGGTAGTGAATCTCTCTTAGACCTATCTCTATTTTGTTTTCTCACCCCTTCTAACCCATCAGATGCCTCCGAGACGTGACAATGGATTTGTGTTCCCACTGGACCTCACTCAGTTGATCTAGCAGCAGAATGCCTTGATGCAGATGCTAGTTCAGAACCAGAACCAAGGCAACAACAACAACAACAACAACAACCCACCACCACCAATCCCGGTTGACAACATAGCTCGCTTTCTGAGGTTGAATCCGCCGGTGTTCTCTAGCAGCACCGAGCTGATTGTAGGAGATGATTGGCTCCGCAAGATTGGAAGAAAGCTGTCACTTCGGGATGCACAGATGCGGAGAGAGTGCGCTTTGCCGCACATCAGCTTCATGGACCCGCAACATCCTGGTGAGAGAATTTCACCACCACTTATCCCATTCATATAGTTACATGGGATCAGTTTCAGCAGGCTTTCCGCACCGCCCATGCTTCAGCAGGAGCTATGAGCATGAAGAATCGTGAGTTTTCACAACTTGCACCAAGGAGGCCGTACAGTGGGACAGTATGTGGATGAGTTTAGCAAGTTAGCACGTTATGCCCCAGATGATGTGGCTACAGATGCCGCAAAGCAGGAGAAGTCTCTTGAGGGACTCAATGATGAGCTGAGTATGCAATTGGTGGTGGCAAAATTCAACAACTACCAGGAGTTGGTAGACAGGGCCCTCATGATAGAAGGCAAGCAGCATTAGATTGACAATCACAAGAGGAAGTATGGACAGGGGAGGAATACCTCTGGAGCTCAGCAGAAGCCTCACTATTCCCCGTACTAGGGAGGACATACTAATAACCGTTGAGGCCATAACCATGGAGGACATTCGCACAACCACAGTGGCCCCTAGAATGGCAATGGGAATGGAGGAAGCAACAGTCAGAACCGTTCCAACCCCTCAACACCAGCAAAGACGGATCTGAGCCATATTACTTGTTTCAAGTGCCATAAGACCGTACATTATGCCAATGATTCTCCTGAAGCCAACAATGGAAATGGCAATGGAGGTTCTGCAAAGAAGCCCAACCCCTTCACCGAAGGTCAGGTGAACCACGTCAGTGTGGAGGAGATTGGGTATCAGCCCGACGCAGTTGTCGGTAAGTTTTTGATTAATTCATTTACACCACTTGTTCTTTTCGATACTGGTGCGTCACATTCATTTATATCAAGGGGATTTGTGCATAAGTATAAGTTGCCAACAGTAGGCCTTAAGTCGCCTATGTTTGTAAGTTCCACGGGAGCGGAGTATATGGCTATTAGGGGATGCTATCAGTTGCCAGTAACCATAGGTAGACATGTTTTCCCCACCGACCTGATTGTTCTAGAGTCACAAGGATTGGATGTGATACTAGGCATGGATTGGCTATCCAAGTTTGAGGGAAACATCGATTGCGCTAGTAAATAAATTCTTCGCACCACCCCGGAAGGAAAGAGGATCAAGTATGTATCCAGGCATGCGCCGAGGAGGACTCTGGTAAATTCCTTATCAGGAGTTGTTCAGGAGGAAGTACCAGTGGTGAAGGATTATCCCGACCTATTTCCAAAGGAGTTACCAGGCATGCCACCGGATCGAGACATTAATTTTTTGATTGAGTTATTGCCGGGCACCGAACAAATATCCAAGAGACCGTATCGGATGCCCGCAAAGGATCTGGAGGAAATTAAGAAGCAGATTAATGAGTTACCAGAAAAAGGTTATATTCGACCAAGCTCATCACCTTGGGGAGCCCCAGTGCTTCTAGTGGAGAAGAAGGATGGATCTTTGAGGATGGTTGTTGATTATCGTGCACTGAATGAGGTGACGATCAAGAATAAATACCTTCTGTCCATGATCAATGATTTGTTTGACCAGTTGCAAGGAGCTAAAGTTTTCTCCAAGATCAATCTTTGATCAGGTTATCACCAGTTGAAGATCCGAGAGCAGGATATACCTAAGACAGCTTTTACCACGAGGTATGGGCTATATGAGTATACAGTTATGTCATTTGGTTTGACTAACGCCCCTGCCTATTTCATGAGTATGATGAACAAGGTTTTCATGGAGGTTTTGGATAAATTCATCATGGTGTTCATCGATGACATATTCTTCTACTCGAAGAATGAAGAAGAGCATAAAGAGCATTTCCTTTGGTTCTCGAGAAGCTTAGGGAAGATCAGTTGTATGCCAAGTTCAGCAAATGTGAGTTTTGGTTAAAGGAAGTTGAATTTCTCGGACATGTTATACACGGAGAAGGAATAGCAGTAGACCCTACCAAGGTTGCTTCTGCCACTAAACGAAGATCAGGAGTTTCCTTGGACTCGCAGGTTATTACCGGAGGTTTATCGAGAATTTATCCAAGATTGCAAAGCCCATGATGGAGCTTTTGAAGAAGGACACCAAGTTTAATTGGACTAAGGATTGTGATGCCAGTTTTCAGGAGTTGAAGAAAGGTTTGGTTACAGCCCCAGTGCTGATTCTCCCAGACCAACGCAAGGATTTCCAAGTGTATCGCGACGCTTCACATCGAAGACTTGGAGGTGTGCCTATGCAGGAAGGAAGAGTTGTTTCATATGCCTCACGACAGCTTCGACCTCATGAGTTGAATTATGCTACGCATGATTTGGAGCTAGCAGCCATAGTGCATGCACTCAAGATATGGAGACACTTTCTCGTCGGAAACCGTTGTGATGTATTCATGGATCATAAGAGTTTGAAATACATCTTCACAAAGAAGGAGTTAAACCTTAGGCAAAGGAGATGGATGGAGCTCATAAAGGATTATGACATGAGATTACATTATCATCCAGGAAAGGCCAATGTCGTAGCAGATGCATTGAGCCGCAAGAGTTATGTTAACACGCTCATAACCGGAGGATTACCTAAGGAGTTTGCAGACGACCTTTGAGAGCTATGCTTGGAGATAATTCTGAGAGGTTATGTTGCAGCATTGGAAATTCAGTCCACTTTGTTGGGTAAGATCAGAGAAGCCCAGAAGATGGACAAGGAGATTGCTGAGATAAAGGAAAGGATGAGTAAAGGAAAGGCTAAAGGATTTCGTGAGGATGAGCACAATACCTTATGGTTTGAGGATCGTGTTTATGTGCCTAATGACCCTGAGATCAGGAAGTTGTTTCTTGAGGAGGCTCATGATTCGCCTTACTCGATTCACCCAGGCAACACTAAGATGTATCTGGATTTGAAGGAAAGTTTTTGGTGGACAGGAACGAAGAAGGATATTGCCGAGTATGTAGAAGTATGCGATGTATGTTAGAGAGTCAAGGCAGAGCATCAGAAACCAGTAGGATTGCTACAGCCGTTGCCGATAAGCGAATGGAAGTGGGATAAAGTTGGCATGGATTTTATCACTAGATTATCCAGGACTCGTTCAGGCTATGACTCTATCTGGGTTGTAGTTCATCGCCTAACGAAAGTAGCCCATTTCATCCCGGTGAAGACAACTTATACGAGTGATAAGTTGGCAAAGATATACATGACCAGGATCGTATGTCTGCATGGAGTTCTGAGGACCATTGTATCAGATAGAGGAACACAGTTACTTCAAAGTTTTGGAATTAGTTGCATGAAACTTTGGGTACCAGGCTAGAGTTCAGTACAACCTTTCATCCACAGACAGATGGACAGACCGAGAGAGTCAATCAGATTCTGGAAGACATGTTGAGAGCTTGTGCGCTAGATTATGGATCTAGTTGGGATGAAAATTTGCCCTATGCAGATTTCTCCTATAACAACAGTTATCAAGCCAATTTGAAGATGGCCCCTTTCGAAGCTTTGTACGGAAGGAGGTGCAGGACGCCATTACCGTGGGATGAAGTTGGAGATTGACAGTTGTTCGGACAAGACTTAATCAGAGACTCTAAAGAGAAGATTAAGTTGATTCGAGACGGACTCAAGGTAGCCCAGTCCAGGCAAAAGAGTTATGTGGATACTAAACTCAAGGAGATAGTCTATGAAGTCAGAGACAAAGCATATCTTCATGTGTCCCCACTTCGAGGAGTTAAATGTTTTGGAATCAGGGGAAAGCTAGCACCACGTTTTGTGGGACCATACAGATTTTTGGAACACATGGGAGAAGTTGCATACAAATTGGAATTTCCCGAAGGATTGTCTGGAGTTCATGATGTGTTTCATGTTTCCCAATTGAAGAAGTGCCATGCCGAGATGGCCGATATTCCTCTGAGAGATATAGTGCCACTAGAAGCAATTCAGTTGGATAGTGATCTGACTATGAAGAGAAGCCAGTCAAGATTCTTGAGTTTTCTAGCCGAGTAACTTGCAGCAAGGTTATCAAGTTTTGCAAAGTTCAGTGAAGCCACCATACCGAAGAGGAAGCCACCTAGGAGCGAGAAGAAGATCTTCACAAGGACCACCAAACCTTTTTGTTGACCAACCCGAATCTCGAGGGCGAGATTCAACTTAACGGGGGTAGGTTTGTAACATCCCAATTTTCAATTTGGATGTTATACATAGATCATCATATGCATATCATATTTACTTTTGCATTTTGGTTGTGATCTTAGAAATCTTAAGCAACTCAAGGACCCAAGGAGAGAGTTGGAGGTTTCACAAATTTTCATATTTCAATTTAAGTTCAAATTTGAAAAGAGGATCAATTTGATTTTATTATTTTTCTATCCAAATATTTCCAATAATAAAAATAAATGAGAGAAGATAATATGACTTCTTCAACAGAAGAGAAATATTTGAGAAGAAATTTTGAAATCAAATTATTATTTTATTTGTATTTTATTTATTGTTTTATTTGAATTAGAAAAACTTGCATTTTTTTAAAATTGCATTTTAGTCTAGAAAAATGTTCATCTTGTCCTAAATATTACGTTTGGACGGTGAAAATTGTTTCTATAATTTTTATAATTTTTTTATATTTATTTAGGATTTTTCTCTGTGGCAAAATTTATATATAAAAAAACTTTTCCTGGACTGAACTGGGTCGAAAGTCCAGCCGCCCCACATGAGCGCCGCCGCCTTCCTCCGCGAAGGAGTCCGCCTCCGAGCCGCCGCACCACTGCTGCGCCTCGCCTCGCCCCGCCACCCCAAGTTGCCGCTGTCGCCGCCGTAATCCCACCACCGTCGCCGGATCTCGCCGTCGGTCAAACCCCGGTTAAACGGTAAGAACCGTTCGGTCTTTTTCGAGTTTTTTTTCGGTATAGTCGGTTCGGTAGTTAGATCGGTTTATTATTATTTTTAGTTAATCTAATTAACCAACGTTCGTTCGTTTAGATTGTTTAATGAACAGTTTCGTTAGATTAGTTCTATTAACGAACGTGCGCGCCTCAGTTTTTTTCTTTTTAGTTTTATTTTTGGCCAGGGACCTACCCGTGAATAGTCTTATCGTGATTTAGCCCATGATCTTAAAACTAGCGTAACTTTTTGCTCGTTTGTCCAAATTTGTTGAAACTAGCACCTAAATCTTCGTACCGATCTGTTCTTTCAAGTTAACCAACTTGAACATGATTTTGACACAGTAAAATTTGAGTTTAGTTTAGATTAGTAAACGATCTTGTTTCGTTCGTATCTTGAGTTTCGTTTCTCTGTTTAAGTTGTTTCTTTTTGCAAATCGTACCTAATCACATGTACCTACTGTTAAGATCTAATCCACATGATAATAATGATGTTAGATTTTACTTTATTTTTAGTTTGGTCGTTTGCTTGTTTTGTACTTGATTTGGATCTTTTCTTGATTTCTCGTTGTTTCGTTTGAGTGATTGCTTATGTATGCTACTGTTTGTCTTCGCTAGATTACCTGGAGTGTGAAGCTTGTTACTACGAATCCCTAGAGTTTGCAGATCGTCAGCAAGGCAAGTTACACTTTGATCATACTCTTCTATACCCAGTTTTTACTATGCATTAGTATTGCCCCTCAAATATTTGCATGAGTAGGATTGGGAACATGTGGTTTGGTTGTAGTACTTGAGGTAGAAACCTAATACCTTTTGATCACCCCGGTAATATATGTTATGCTTTATATTTGCTTAGCAGATGTAGACAGGCATTGCATCATGATTCACATGGAAGTTATGAGAGTTATTAATTTTGGATAACATCAAGGTGGAAACTTTAATACACATCTGGGTGGATTGGTTGGGGCACCTGGGGAACTCAGTGTTATCCATTAAGGGAAATCCCGGGGTATCCATGTGATTTTTCCTCGGTACGCCACCCAGGCTCAAAGGGATCATATGATATTTCATGACTAGAAACTTCCGTGTGCAGCCACAAGCCATTATGGGCTCCGACATAGTTGAGTACATTGTATGAGACCTCGAAGAGATGGACTAGCAGATGTAGAGGGAAAGTAGGTGTACCGGTCTGCCCGAAGTAGAGAGTTAATGCTTTAGAAAGACTATGTCTCGATCTTTCGATCATGGATGTGATCGAGTCTTGTGGGGAAAAGTGCACAAACCTCTACAGAGTGTATTAAACTAATCATGGTTAGTCGTGTCCCCGGTTGTGGACATCTTGAGTATCTGGAATTGGATATTATTGTTGATCCCATCACTCTTTAGATAAATGAATTGGGTTTAATGATGATATTGTTTAATTGGGATTTGAGTTGGGGGAACCTTCTCAAATATTAGAACAACTTGGGAGTAATTTAAATAAAATTTATTCCTTTGTTGTAGGGAAAAACTTGCTTTATGCAAAATCATGAACTTAGAGCCTCCACCAGCCAAATATTGCATGTAGATATAGTTCTTGCATTCATTGCTTTATAGTGTTACTCTGCCAGCATATTCAATGTGCTGACCTACACGGCTGCAACGTCTCATGTTGCAGACTACTTAGACGATGAATAATTTGCGACAGGTCATTGTCTTGCACTCAGCTATGCCGTTGGAGTTGATGGACTCATTTACCTTCAAAGCATCCGCAGTTGTTTAGTTTAGATGGCCTTCATCCATAATATTTTTGTGTAATCATACTCTTTATGAGGACTCGATGTAATAAGTGTGTGATTGACCTCTGTTATAATTCCTCGACTACTGTGTGTGTCAGCATTACCAATCCAGGGATGACACTGAAACACAGAGACTTCGGTCCATTGGGATCGTGGTCGCTACACATCCCCAAGCTTAGCTACTTGGATCTTCCTTGAATATTACCTTGGGGTGCCTTGGGAATCCCCAAGCTTAGGGTCTTGTCACTCCTTATTTTCTTCATATCGATATCTCACCCAAAACTTGATAACTTCAATCATACAAGACTTAAAGGAACTTCGTGAGAGAGGTTAGTATGATAAAAGCAAACCATACACTTTGGTACACTCAAAGACAAGATTAATTATTGTTCCCAGACAATGCCTATTGTACCTTATCATTCCCACAATTTATATTGAGAAATATAAGCCATAGAAACTAGGAAACAAGCAAACTATGCATTGAAAACAGAATCTGTCAGAAAACAGAACAATCTGTAATGATCTGAACAATAACAATACTTCTATAAGTTCAAACATTCTAAACAATTAGGAAAATTTAGACAATTTTTATATAAATCATCTACAAAAAGTCAGAATTTTATCACGTTCCAGTAAATTTAAACAATTATGTTACTATAAGCAAAAGTTTATGTTTTTGAACAGAATCAAGTCAACTATCATCCACACTATTCCAAAGGCTTTACTTAGCACTTTATTGAAGCAAAAGCTATAAAACATGATTACTACAATATCTTAATCATGTGAACACACTAAAACAGTAGGTAAAAGTGTTGGGTTATCTCCCAACATGCGTTTTTCTTTAACGCCTTTCTAGCTAGGCATGATGATTTCAATGATACTCACATAGAAGTAAAGAATTGAAACGTAATGGGAGCATCATGATTCACATCCAAAACACATTTAGGCCTAACCCACTTCCTATGCATAGGGATTTTGTGAGAAAACAATTTATGGGAACAATAATCAACTAGCATAGGAAGGTAAAACAAGCACAACTTCAAGATTTTCAACACATAAAGAGAAAACTTGATATTATTGCAATATGTAAAAGCGTATGTTCCCCTCTCATAATAATTTCCAGTAGCATCATGAATCAATTCAAAAATATATCTATCACAAAAAGCATTCTTCTCATGATCTACAAATATTGAAATTTTATCACTCCCCACCTAAGCAAATTTCTTCTCACCAATAGTGTCAGGACCCCAACTCAATGGCACAACGATCTAGCATGTAACACCTCATATCACTTTGCGGCCTCACACACGGTATTCCCACGGGTGTCGCCTTACCAGGCCCGGGACCGTTTGCGCCTTTTGGCACACGTATATGATAGTGTTGCTAGCATCCATATGATAAGGAGCCCGGGCTGACATGGCTAGTCGTGAACCAAAAGTGGCACTGACTTACAGGGATAGGCATACATGATCCAGCAATGAACGTGTCGGTCATTAGCTAGTGAATCCGGGCTGTAGCAACTCGGCTAGCAGGACTCCGGTAAACCGGGCTGTAGCAGGCTAAAAGGACTCCGGTAGACACCGCGTGACATTTCCATGAAGGGACAGACACAGGAACGTAGAAGGACACATGCCGACCAGCCTACGTGTTCCAGAGCAGTAGGAAGCTACCAAGGCTCAGTGGAAGCACTAGGAGACATTTCCCGGTAAGAGAGGCTACCAAGGATAAACAACTAGATAGTCAGATCCCACACATACCAAGCATTTCAATAACATACACACAATATGCTCGATATGTGCAAATACAACATGGCATCACAACATGACTCTACAACTCAAGTATTTATTCAATAGGCTCCGAGGAGCAAGATATTACAAAAATGGGTGTCATCACCCAACATTCAGAGCACACAAGTCAAAGCACAAGCGGAAGCTTAACATGTCTGAGTACAGACATCTATAAATGAAAAAGGCTGAGAAGCCTGACTATCTACCAGATCTTGCTAAGGGCACAAGATCATAGTTGAGGTAACAAGCTAAACGTCGAAGTCCACGTGGAACTACTAGCGAGTCTGAAGTATCTCTGCAAAAACATAAATTACGCAAACGTGAGTACAAATGTACCCAGCAAGACTTACATCAGAACTAACTACATATGCATCATTATCAACAAAGGGGTGGTGGGGTTTAACTGCAGCAAGCCAGCTTTGACTCGGTGGCTATCCTAAACTACGACTGCAAGTAACTCTTTTGAGGTGGCGCACACGAGTCCACATATTCACCATATCAATACACCACTATGGATCCGCTCCCGTCTCCCTACGAGAACGCCATCCATAACACTCATGCTCATCTTGCGTATTCTAGAGTATCCACTTTCACTTGTCTATGAACTGTATAGGCAACCTAGAGGTCCTTTACCGCGGACGCGGCTATTCGAATAGATCATATTGACCCTACAGGGGTGTACATCTTCACACACGCTCTCGCCACTTACCGCCATGTACACGTCATGTATCTCGACAACCTTCAAGCGGAAGCCTGGGGAGGGTGTCGGCCACGACCTGACTAACCACGCAAGACTCTAGTCCAGGTTTATCGCCTATTCGGGTTCCATCCGCAAGGAGATCCGGCCGGGGTGTCACTCACGACCCCAAATGATGTGAGCAGGGTTCCCAAGCCCACCATCCGTGTTACACTTGGTACACCATGCCACTGCACCTAGTCTGTACCAAGCCCACCTGTACCGGGTGCCACTTGGTAGACTACTACCACTACCTACAAACATCAAAAACTAGTTGCAACTCCTAGACAAAGATCAGACTGATTAATAATTCGAGAGGGGTCGAGTTACTGGAACCCAATGTGTGGTAGTAACTATTCATGGATCACAAACACAGAACTCAGTTCCTGAGGATGGCTTCAAGAGACAGCCCACCATGTACTCCTACATGGCCTCTCACCGCTACCTTTACCAAATCGTGTTCACACACTTAGCTCACAACAGTAGGACATGTTCACACACTTCCAATTCATTCCCGATGAATCACACCTGATACAACACTAAGCAATAGCAGGCATGACAAACAAGCATGAATGAGTAGGCACATTAGGGCTCAAACAACTCCTACTCATGCTAGTGGGTTTCATCTATTTACTGTGGCAATGACAGGTCATGCTAAGGAAAGGGGTTCAACTACCGCAGCATGTAACAGTTGAATCATTGTTGTCCTAATGCAGTAAAAAAGAGCAGGAGCAAGAGAGTGGGATTGTATCGGAATGAACAAGGGGGTTTTGCTTGCCTGGCACTTCTAAAGATAATATAGTTTCTTCATCAGTGTCATGGAACTCATCATCGAAACCACGTCTATCGAGAGGGAACAAATATCGGCAACATAGAAGGAAACACAATCAATGCAATGCAACAATTATGATGCATGATCATGACATGGCAATATGCGGTGGTTTGATCTAATGCAACTAGCAGCATGTTAAATGAAGTTGGTTTGAATCTAAGATTCAAATTCAAACTCCATATATGACATTTCAAATGCCATTAATTCAAATTGTTGTATACAGCAGCTTTAAGTTGTTCAAACATGCATGATAATGCTATAAACAAATTGTTTGTATTTTTTTGATCATTTTCATATATAATTTATTTCATTCTGAGTTACGGTTGATTTTATATGATTTTTAGAAGTTTATAACATTTTCTGAAATAAATAAACCATTTAAGATTTATTTAAATTCCAAAAGAATTACTGTGTCAGCATGACGTCACTGTGATGTCAGCGGTCAACAGGGCCTGTCCAGGTCAAACTGACCAGTGGGTCCCGTGTGTCAATGACATTAGACTAACTAATTCTAGTTAGTCCTAACCTAGGTTAATTAGCAGGGCGGTCCCCACCTGTCATAGACCCAAGGGGTCAAACTGGGGCAACCCGGGTCAAACTCGCTAGAGTTGACCCGGGGCTCATCGCCGGCAAGGCCAGGGATAGCGGGGTGGTGCAGGTCTCATGCTCCGACGACCAAAACGACGGTGGAGCACATCTACGTGACGTGGGGAGTGAGCCCCGTCGAGTGGTGGTAGTTGGTAGACCTGGGGTGGCCGGAATCATCGCCGGCGACGACCTTGGCGGTCGCCGGAGTTCGGGCGAGGTCGAACCCGTCGCTCGGGGGCACGGCGAGGTGCGGGGAGTGGTGCTATGGCATCCTGTGAGTGCGGTGAGTGTGATGACGTGCTCGGTTTCGAGCCAACATGGTTGTGGCCACGACGGTGATGAGCAGAGCAAGCTCGGTGCAGTCGCTACGAGGCACAAGAGCAAGAACGGAGAGGATGGGGAGGTAGCTGAGCTCACGGTGATCACAGCGGAGCAGACGGTGAGGTCGGGGAGGATCTGCTGCGACGGTGGCATCGAAGGGGATCTCCGACGGTGTTCGGTGAAGACGAGGTCGATGGAGATGGTGCAGATCATGCGAGCGCTCGGAGCTCGGCTAGCTCGGCGTAGAGGACGATGGCAAAGCTGAGGGACACGACAGGGCGGCGCGAGGACGACGGTGGCTGCGGGAACTACGGCGGCGCGGGCGCGGCGGTGTAGGCCATGGTGAGGAGAGGCGAGGGAGAAAGGCAGGGGGCATGTGAGGTGTCCACGGGGTCGGGGCGGCGCCGCGGAGGCGTTTCGAGGCGCGAGTGAGGCAGGCAAGCAGGGAGGTGGCGTGGCGCGTCGTGCGCGCGTGCGCTGTCTCCCTCCTCTGCCTACTGGCAGAGGTAGGTGATGACTGGCACGGGCCAGGTGGGCCGGCCCAGCCAGGTAAGTTGCCTGTGGCCTTTCTCTCCCTCCCTTTATTCTGTTTGACATTTTCTGTAATTTGTTTTGATTTAGTTTTAGACACTAAATCATTTTTGTTGCTTCTGATAATTCTTGTAGGGACTAGTTGGATTATTTCAAAGTCCCTCACCAAGAATCAGAAGTATTGGAGCTACTAAATATTTTATATGAATTAATAACCCCAATTCAAATACAATATGAATTGATTCAAAAATCCAAATGTCATGGAAAAATGTGCATCATCTCTGGTTATTGTTTCCAGCATTTTCCAAAAATGATGAACATTTTTAAGGCCATTTGGGTTCATTGAAAAATATTTTTAGTTGAACCTATTTGAATTGGTTTAGTGTTAGGGCTTGCTCATCCCCAATTCAAATTTCCTTTGAAATTTAAACATGATGCAGATGCAACTAATTACAAACAATTCTGGGGCTGTGACAACTCACCCCCACTAAACAAGAATCTTGTCCCGAGATTCAAGTCATGAGGTAAGAAGACAGAGGGACACAAGCTAACATGATTTCAGGATCCAACTGTCCTTCTCGAAGATGTTGATTCATTGCATCATCTTGATATCGACGTCTTTCTTTGAGAACTTCATCCAACATGACAATGAGAAGAAAGGGAGAATTTTAGAAGAACCAATCTTCCCGAGGTTCGAGCAACTTAGGATCATATTAATGATCACAAGATCAACTCAGGGAATGAGACGTAGAAACATCTCTGGAGTTGATAGGCAAAACATGTATCTGGAGGGACGGCAGAAACAATTTGACGAGGGTTCCAAAGTAGCGAGGAAACAATTACCATGATCCCATAACGGGGAACCTTGGGAGAGGTGACTCGTAGAGTTATTACCTTAAGTGGCAAAAAGAATTACTTTTGATACAAAGATCATTGAAACTCTCTATACTAGCCTAAGGAAATTCACAACGATCATTTGAAGGAGTTCGAAGGAACTGCATACCCAAACTTAGAATGGATGATGTGGATTACCTTGTTGAAGACAAAACAAGGGGTGATTTTGCTTCTATGTGCTCTCAAGGACTTGAGCATTTCCATAGTCATCGGGGATTTACCAATATCCGCGTCAAGGATCCTGGCAACACAACCTACTACCATGATGGATATTGATGGAAGGCGCGGATGCAAAGGAAGACAAACACTTTCTCAGATTTTACCTTAGCAATGCCAAGGAAACAAAATCTGGATGATCGACCGAGAGACATTTAGCACTCTGCTTCTAATGTTCTCCTTGATGTTCTAGCTACCATGGTCATGCTTAAAAAGCACCAACATGGCCATCAAGTAAAGGTCGGACTTCGGGAACACAAAAATCCATAAGGAACAACTAGGGAGTAAATCCTACGAAATCCTTATGGGGAGGTGGCCAACTTCCTCAATCAAGATACTACAATAATAGGTCTTCCGGCTGGGTGTGTTGGCCACGACATCCACTTAACGGGTTTCAGAGAGACCAATATTATAGTTCTTGGGAAACATTCCCACCATCATATCTGCCTGAGATTCAGATATGGTTGGTGTCGGAATATTCCAGACTCGTGAAGTCTAGAAAGAAAAGTGAAAGTTTGCAACACAAATCGACGAGATGATGTTGCGAGATTCTCGGGAAATGAACTACGATAGCAAGCTCCAAAACATGAGCTGGTTCCGCCACACACATGTGAACATGTTGTCCCAGACAAGCATGACCACATAGTAGTCTTATAATAAAATAGTACCGAGTTCTGGTGAGGAACCATCATTGTGGATAACGAAGTCCTTGATTAAGCCCGGGTTAGCTCTTAAGAAGGCACTTCTTCTCCCTGACCAAACCAATCAGTGGCTTGGTGTGCTACAGAATACATATGGAGTGGAGGTAATTAATCTACCAAACCACAGTATACTTTGCACATGCATGACTGACCTGGGACGATTCCAGAGTAACAAAACAAACCCTTCTCAATTTCATGGCGGCAACTTACACCAGGTGCACATGAATTAGAGGAAATCACTTCTTTCATCCAAGCATATGCTTCTTGAACAGAACACGAAAGCGCTCACAAAGTTTCCAACACCAGTTGGATGTTCCACATGAATCATGGAGAAGATAGAAATGTTGTCGATGGGCTCAACAACAATTCATCGAGGTTTCCATATAAATGGAATTCCATAATTAAGTGAACAAGTGATAGCATTGGTCAGATCAAAGGATATAATGATGTATGCTCGAGGGATCAACCACGAGTAAGACAACATTAAGAGCATTGTTGGGTCTGATTTGATTTGATGATAGCCCACACTCAAATCAACGATTGGATTAGATGATACGTTCAATAACTGATCACTAGGGTCAATCGATGAAAATACCATCTTTCTTCAACACACATACAAGACATCCCTTAAATTGAACTAAGCTAGGCCAGCTTTTATCTTCCAACTCTCCAAGTTGTTCTTAAGCTTAAACAACTAGCTCAGGGGTATCCAACACAAATTCTTGGAGAAGGGGGTAGTTACAAGGAACCAACTTGATCACGAGCTCAACATAATAGTCAGGGAACAACCTGGTAATACTTCCAAGAAGATATTTGGAGCATCACGAACCACCAATATGTTACTAAGCTCGAGAACAATCTTGCTTTTTAGTGCAGGATGATATGATCAATAGAGCGAGGGATTGGCACAATCCCAATTCACTGATCGAAAAGTGCACCGGAAGTAAGGACTAGGTAGCACAATCTATTTTAGAATGATGATTCAATAACCAACACGCTAAGGATGAAGTTAATATCCATTATCTACCAACCAACAGGGTTGCTAGAGGTATTGATTTCACACATCATGATTCATCTGTTGGCATTCCGGTTACAATAGCACGAAACCAAGGAATGAACAATGATGGCAAGAAGTATCACTGCATCAAGAATTCATAAGAGGTGGTGTGATTCTCATGAAAATCGCCGGAGCATGAGTGCTCCGCTCCCATGGCCAACTTCCATCTGGATCCTCTCCTTTATGTCCCGGCTGGCCACCACATTGTTGACGATGGTGAAGACCGGGTGCCGCGCACCTTTGTGACACCGCATACCCCAATTGTGCACCGCCATGAAGAGTTTATGCTTGCTGAGGTAATGTCGATCCCTCCGCCCGATCAGATAGGTGCTGCTAGGGAAGATGTTGTGTAGTGGCTACAAGTGCATGGTGTTTTAGTCAGGTCGGCGCAGCCCTGGATTCGCTCTGTAGGTCTTTTTGAGCTTCGTGATGCTGCTGTCCGCTTCCATTTGCTCCAACTACCTCCGCAGCCGCTGGGCAATGATCGGTTCGTTCACTTCATGAAGCATGATGAGGGGGAGTCTTTTAGGGGCGCCCAAGGTTTCCGTTAAGGTTTACTCATGTTCTTGGGCATCCCTTTGGATCTTCGCAATACTGGCTGTATCAGGGCTGCTGTGAACACGTTTGTCAAGTTTCACCACTTGATTAGTGATGATCCATACCTAGTTCGGTCTCTAGTTTTCGCTTCTTTCCCTGAAGATGTCCTTGTGCCCCGTGATGTTGTCTTCATGGATTATGCGGCCTGGGGTGGCGCGAGGGTATCTTGGACGGCTCCTCCGTATATTTTGGGGGCGAATTTTGCCGAACAGATGCCGCAGGATGAGGATTCGATGCCCATCAATGGCAATCCACATCCGGTTCCCGGGGTTTCGTTCTCGGAACTGTCGCCCTTCATTCTGCCTCCGTATCCAGCCTTGGGATGGAATGACATCCCTCATCCTCCTCCAGATCTAGTTGTTAATGATGTGGAAGACAACAACTAGGTTATTTGGAATGAGCCAGTGGACCAGCCTGTGCTGCAAGATCAGGAATCTATGGTGATTGATGTCTCTACTCAGCCTAGTTCTGATGCTGTCCAGCAGGATCATGTCATACCTGTTATTTCTTCTGATGAGGAGCTGCCTGAAGTTGATATTTTTCCTTTGGATGATGATATTAATGATGTTAGAAACTGGCTATTGTGATCTACCAGCCTCCTCTGATTGTGCCTGAAGTGGAACTGCCTACTACTGTTCCTTTTGGGCCTCCTTTGCCTCCTAAGATGGTGTGGAGAAGGTCATTTGAGAATCTTCTGCAGGCTCCTGTTATCTACAATGTTCCTAAACCTGTTGCTTTGCAGCCTTTTGAGCATGTGGTTTTATCTAAGAGGAGTTGGGACTTGGCCTTCGGTGACATTGATTTGCCCATGCTAACCTGGAAGGAGCAGGCGCCAGTTAGGCCAGTTGCTAGGGCTTTGTTCTCTGAAGATGTTGCTGACATTCAGCCAGCTGCAGCACCCCAGAAAGCTAGGAGGCCTCGCAAGACATTGGCGCCCACTCCCATTGTTGACACTTTTGTTCGAAGATGCACCAGAAGCTCGGCCCAACGTGATGGTTTCAAGCCCACCTTCCAGGAGCTTTCTCTGCAGCCCAAAAGGAGGAAGCCTAGAGCAAAGCCCTTTACTGCTGAGATGCCTGATGACCCAGCCCATGAGGAGATCCCACCAGCTACACATGTTGCTCGTCTGCAAGAAATTGGCAGGGAGCTGGAGATTGATGCTCAACTCCTATCTGTGGATGCTCTTATGGCGAATCCACCTCATGATGCTGCCACTAATGCAAATGATTAGTGTTCTCCTTTGTTATTGGGTCTGGCAAGCCTCTAAATTTGCCATGTTGTTGTCCTTTTATTGGTCACCTTATTATGCATACTTTATTGTAATGTTGCTAGGTCAAACTGTTATGTGCTATTTTGTTCATATGGCATTGTGTGTTATATGCTTTCTGGACCTTATCAATGTATGTTTTAATGTGTAATCTTTGTAGAAACTGGAATTATTGTGCTGGAATATCAGAGGTTTAAATTCAGAAGCTAGGCAGAGAGCAGTATGGCAAAAAATCGATGAAAGTCAGTGTGTTGTTGCCTGTTTACAGGAAACCAAATGTTCATCTTTTGACTCTAGGTCAATTAAGAGTTTCTGCCCCAAGAGATTTGACAGCTTTGCTTGCTCTCCTGCAATGGGAGCCTCTGGGGGAATTATTGTGGTCTGGAACTCCTCTCTCTTTATTGGATCTTTAATCAAAATTCAGCAGTTTGATGTAGTTGTTGAGTTTGTGTCTAGACAGAACAATGAAAAATGGACTCTGGTGGCTGTATATGGTCCTTGTCAGGGTGAAGCTAGAGACACTTTTGTCTCTTGGTTTTATAACCAAAATATTCCTGTTGATGACAATTGGCTGCTTTTACGGGATTTTAATTTCATTAGGTCCATAGATAACAGGAATTTGCCTAGAGGGGACCTGAATGATATGTTCGTATTTAATGAGATTATTGGGTATTTGGGACTCCTGGAGTTGCCCATCAAGGGAAGAGCTTTCACTTGGTCTAATATGCAAGATAGCCCACTTCTGGAGCAATTAGACTGGGTTTTTACATCAGTAGACTGGATAATTGTATATCCTATGACTGAAGTGCTCCCCCTTGCTAGGACTACTTCTGACCATGTCCCTTGTGTTGTCACAATCAAAACTTCTATTCCTAAGTCAAATCTTTTTAGGTTTGAAAACTATTGGTTGGATTTGGAAGGATTTATGGATTGTGTTGCTAAGTCTTGGAATATCCCTTCTAGGAAGGGGCACATAACTGCTAAAATTGCTGATAAGTTCAAGTTTCTTAGAATGTGCCTTAAAAGGTGGCAAATGAATGTCTCAAAGTTGAAGCTCCTCATTTCTAAATGCAATCATGTTATTTTGCTGCTGGATGACTTGGAAGAGTGGAGGCCTCTATTTATTCAGGAGTTTAATTTCAGGAAAACTGTTAAAGTGCACCTGGAGAAATTGCTACATTTGCAATTACTTTATTGGAAGAAGAGGTGTACTATCAGATATATTAAGGTGGCAGGGGAAAATACAAAGTTTTTCCATGCCATGGCCACTGAAAGGCACAGAAGGAATTCTATTGCTAGCCTCAAATTACATGATGGTACTGTAGTCAATGATCATGCTCAAATGGAAGGGATCATCTGGAATTGTTTTAAAAACAGAATGGGCACCTCAAGAGGCATTGTCATGGGCTTTGACCTATCTGCTCTCATCAACCCTGTGACTGTCCTTGACATTCTCACCAAGCCTTTTGAAAAAGAGGAAATGGACAAGGTGGTTCAGCATATGCCTATTGATAAAGCTCCATGCCTGATGGTTTCAATGGTCTTTTCTTCAAAAAATGCTGGCATCTAATTTCTATGGACTTTTATGAGCTAGCTCAGGAATTCTATGAGGGTACTACTATCCTGGATAACATTAATGATTCTTACATTACTCTTGTTCCTAAAAAGCTTTCACCTGAAGAGGTTGGAGATTATAGGCCCATTTCCCTCACTAGTATGGGCCTGAAGTTTCTCTCTAAAATGACAGAAATAGGTTTCAAGAGTTGATTTTACAGTGCATCCACAAGAATCAATATGGTTTTATTAAGAACAGAACAATTCGGGATTGTATTGGCTGGACTTTTGAGTATTTGCACCAGTGCCATCAATCTAAAAGGCCAATTGTAATCCTTAAGTTAGACTTTGAAAAGCCTTTTGACTCTTTGGAACATGAAGCTCTTTTTCAGATTCTGAGGCACAAAGGATTTAATGAGAAATGGATTCTCTGGATGAAGCAGCTGCTAGGCACTTGTACTTCTTCAGTTCTTCTTAATGGAGTTCCTGGGAGAAAATTTATTTGTAAAAAAGGAGTCAGGCAGGGTGATCCTGTTTCTCCTTTACACTTTGTTATTGTTGCTGACCTTTTGCAATCTGTCATCAATGACATGTTCAGAAGAGGAATCCTTCATCTGCCTATCCCTTGTCATGACCAGGATTACCCTGTGATCTAGTATGCTGATGATACTCTAATCATATTACCTGCTGACAGGATTCAGCTTTTGGCTTTGAAAGATATGCTCCAAGTATTTGCTTAGTCCACTGGCCTTGATGTCAACTATCACAAATCTTTCCTCATCCACATAAATGTTGATCTTATTGTGATGAATGATCTTGCTGTTGATTTTGGTTGCCAGATAGGAAAGATGCCTTTCACCTATCTTGGGCAGCCAGTGGGAACCTCAAGGCCCAAAATGGTGGACTTTATGCCTCTGGTGGACTGTATGTGTGACGCCCCGATTTAATCGTACACTAATCATGCACGCAAATGTGTACGATCAAGATCAGGGACTCACGAGAAGATATCACAACACAACTCTAAAACATAAATAAGTCATACAAGCATCATAATACAAGCCAGGGGCCTCGAGGGCTCGAATACAAGTGCTCGATCATAGACGAGTCAGCAGAAGCAACAATATCTGAGTACAGACATAAGTTAAACAAGTTTGCCTTAAGAAGGCTAGCACAAACTGGGATACAGATCGAAAGAGGCGCAGGCCTCCTGCCTGGGATCCTCCTAAACTACTCCAGGTCGTCGTCAGCGGGCAGCACGTAGTAGTAGGCACCTCCGGTGTAGTAGGGGTCGTCGTCGATGGTGGCGTCTGGCTCCTGGACTCCAGCATCTGGTTGCGACAACCAGGTAGAAGGGAAAGGGGAAAAGAGGGAGAAAAGCAACCGTGAGTACTCATCCAAAGTACTCGCAAGCAAGGAGCTACACTACATATGCATGGGTATATTTGTAAGGAGGCCATATCGGTGGACTGAACTGCAGAATGCCAGAATAAGAGGGGGATAGCTAATCCTGTCGAAGACTACGCTTCTGGTCACCTTCGTCTTGCATCAAGTATAAGAGAGCAGATTGAAGTCCTCCAAGCAGCATCTCCAAGTAACATCTCATAGCATAATCCTACCCGGCGATCCTCTCCTCGTCGCCCTGCGGAAAAGCGATCACCGGGTTGTCTGTGGAACTTGGAAGGGTGTGTTTTATTAAGTATCCGGTTCTAGTTGTCATAAGGTCAAGGTACAACTCCAAGTCGTCCTGTTACCGAAGATCACGACTATTCGAATAGATTAACTTCCCTGCAGGGGTGCACCACATAGCCCAACACGCTCGATCCCATTTGGCCGGACACACTTTCTTGGGTCATGCCCGGCCTCGGAAGATCAACACGTCGCAGCCCCACCTAGGCTCAACAGAGAGGCCAGCACGCCGGTCTAAACCTAAGCGCGCAGGGGTCTGGGCCCATCGCCCTGAGCACACCTGCACGTTGCGTACGCGGCTGGTGAGCAGACCTAGCAACCTCCATTACAAAGGAAGTTGCGTTAACGCAGTCCAACCCGGCGCGCGCCGCTCCGTCGCTGACGTCTGAAGTGCTTCGGCTGATACCACGACGTCGGGATACCCATAACTACTCCCACGTAGATGGTTAGTGCGTATAGGCTCGTAGCCAGACTCAGATCAAATACCAAGATCTCGTTAAGCGTGTTAAGTATCCGCGAACGCCGAACAGGGCCAGGCCCACCTGTCTCCTAGGTGGTCTCAACCTGCCCTGTCGCTCCGCCACAAAGTAACAGTCGGGGGCCGTCGGGAACCCAGGCCCACCTCTACCGGGATGGGGCCACCTGTCCTTTCAGCCCCCTCGTCAGAATCACTTGCGGGTACTCAATGAGCTGACCCGACTTTAGTCACCATATGTATAGTATGTATGTATGTATAGTATATACCCGTGATCACCTCCCAAGTGATCACGGCCCGATAGTATAGCAAGGCAGACTGACAAGAATGTAGGGCCAATGATGATAAACTAGCATCCTATACTAAGCATTTAGGATTGCAGGTAAGGTATCAACAGATGTAGCGACAATGTCAGGCTATGCATCAGAATAGGATTAACGAAAGCGGTAACATGCTACACTACTCTAATGCAAGCAGTATAGAGGAGAATAGGCGATATCTGGTGATCAAAGGGGGGGCTTGCCTGGTTGCTCTGGCAAGAGAGAGGGGTCGTCAACACCGTAGTCGAACTGGCCAGCAGCAGCGTCGGTCTCGTAGTCTACCGGAGAGAAGAGGGGGAAGAAACAATGAATACAAGTAAACAGATGCATATCGATGCATGACATGTCAAGAAGCGATGCTAGGCGTGCCCTAACGTGGTATGAGGGGTACTGGTTAGGGGGGAAAAACATCCGGGGAAGTTTTCCCGGTTCCGGACGTCTGTCAGACAGATGAACCGGAGAGGAAAGTTTGCAGGTTCGATAGGTTAGAGGCGTGTGGTGGACGAACGGACTGCGTATCCGGATTCGTCACGTCGTTCTGAGCAACTTTCATGTTGAAAATATTTTAATCCGGATTACGGATTAAAAGATATGATTTTTAAAAGATTTTATTAATTTCAGGAATTTAATTAATTATTTAATTAATTTCGAAAATGCTTTTATGACATCAGCATGATGTCATGCTGACATCATCAGTCAACAGGGTTGACCGAGTCAACCCTGACAGGTGGGTCCCGCATGTCATTCTCTAATATCTAATTAACCTAATCAGAGTTAATTAACATTAGTTAATTAGGTTAATTAGTGATTAGGGTTAATTAATAAGAATTAATTACTTAATTAATTACTTAATTACTTAATTAATATTTTAATTATTTTAGTTATTATTTATTTATTTATTTAATATATTCTTTTTTTTTATTTTATTTTTTTAATTCCCTTTTTTTTAATTTAAAGTTCTGGGGCGTGGGCCCCTGTGGTCAGTGGCCCAGGGGGCCTACCGGGCACGGGCAAACGGGTACTAGCCCGCGAGCACAGTGGGGCGAGGCTGGCGGGGCTTGCCCGAGCAGGCGCACGCCCAGGGGCGCGCGGGGCGGCGGACCCGGCAGGGCGCCGGAGCAGGCGGAGGCCGGTGGCCTGGGGGCCGGCGATGAGGGGCTGGGCGCGGCCAGGGTGGCGATGCGCGCCGCGGGCGGGCATGGAGGCCAGGGGGCGTTGGCTGCGAGTAGGGGCTCCGTGGAGGAGGTCCGGCGAGGGAGGAGAGGCCTCCGAGCGGCGGGCAGCGGCGGGAGCGCCGCAGGGTCGTGGGAAGGAGAGGGGAGGGAGCGAGGCTCACGGCGGGGGCCGGCGTGCGCGGCCACGGCGGGGGCCGGTGTGCGCGGGCGAGGGAGAGAGGGGAGGGGCGCGTGCTTACATCGAGGAGTAGGGGTTCGGGGGCAGCGGGCTCGGGGGCGGCCGGGGAAGACCGGCGAGGAGGAGTTCGGCGGCGACGGGGCGTTCCGGCGGGTGGCGTGGTTTCGGCGAGGTGAAGGACGGGGGCGATGGCGTCCGGCGAGGTGGTCCTCCAGGCGATGATGATGGTAAGGGGCGACGAGGTGGCTCCGGTGAGGCTCGCGGAGCTCCAGGCGGCGGTGGTAGGCGGCGGGGGCAACGGGATCGGGACGGCGTGCGTTGGGGTTGGTGGCGGGGCGAGGCGACGGCGGCGATGCGAGGCGGCGCCGAGGACGCGCGCCAGCGTCGAGGAGTGGGGAGGGGGCGCGGTCGCCGGGGAGAGGCGGCGGGGTCGGCGATGGTGGTCGACGCGGGCGTCGGGGTCGAGGGGTGAGCGCCCCCGATCCAGAACGTGGGGAGGGAGTGGGAAACGGGGGAAGTGGGGGTGGGATCGGGCTAGGGTTTCGGTGAGGGGGATAAGGGGAGTGGGGTGGGCCGCCGTCGGTGGGCCGGCTGGGCCGGCGTGGTCGGCTGAGCCAACTGGGCCAAGGGGCCCAGTGGTGGGGGGGGGGGCTTGTGGCCTGCTGGGCCGAAGCCCAGGGGGCAAGGGGGGTTCTCCTTTTCCTTTTTTTTATCTTGTTTTCTGTTTTCATTATTATATCATTATTTTCTTTTAGTTTCCTATTATTTTAGTTTTAGTTAATTACCAAAGTGGTACCTAAATAGGATTTTACAAATTATGCCACTGCCACAATAGTTTAATACTTATAACAATTTAGTTTTGAAAATGTTTATTATTTTTAAAGCATTAAAATAATTGTTTTGCTACTCTTTTATTCATTTAACAGTATTTAAACATTTTATAAAAGTGTGGTTTCTCCACCATGATTATCTATGCAATATTTGGTTCACTCCGAACATTTTAGTTTTAATATTTGAAAACTTTTATTGTTTGCCTAATTTTGAATTTGAATTTGAATCGGTTTCGAACTAGCTCGAGATTAGCAACTATAAACGAGGTGACGTGGCACCATTAGCAGAGGATCGCTGTAGCTTAATTTTCCGGGCGTCACAATTCTCCTCCACTACAAGAAATCTCGTCCCGAGATTTAAGCGGTGGAGTAAGGGGCGAAGGTGTTGGTAGCGAAATACCTAACGAGTCTTCTCGGTCTTGGCTTCCCTTTCGAAGAGGTTGACCCCCTTCGTTGAGGTCTTCATTTCACTGCTTCAAGTCACCATGATCAATTTGTCATCCTTTCTTCGTGATCTCCATCGTACTTACGAATAGGTAAGGGGCAGCTCTACAACGATGGGATGTTACAAGGGAAAATCTTTTAGGGTTTACCCAAGTATGAACATACGAGTATCTCTCGAGTTGAACAAATGAAACACATCGAGAGCAAAGTAAGACGGTGCAATAAGAAGTTTCAAGCGGATAGGCAATCGTTCATTGCCTGAAACAGAGTGTGAATGGGGTTCAGAGCAACGGGAATAAGTATTGTGTCCGATACCAGAATAGAGCATTAGGAAGGTGGCCCGTGAATTACATACGAGGCCGCACGCGAGGATCAACCTTGGGAAGGGGGGTGCAGGAGAGTCAGGTTTCGATCCTGTGGAACTGTGGGTTATGGGCCCACCATGTGGTTGAAAGTAGGAAGGGGGCCGACATTTTGCACGGTCATGATAGTAAGGTGTGTCAAAGGTTAGCCTGTCAGATATGTCGGCAACAACATCGATACCAAGGGCGAGGGACGAAGAGAACCAATTCCTGCTCGTTGAACGAGGCGGGCCAATAGGCAAAGTTCTCATCCATCGGTGGTTACCGGAATGTTTTCAACAATAGTAACAGGGTTACACCAGACAAGATGGCACACCGAGGTGTTTACTTGAGCAGGGATATTACTGCTTATATTATATAGATCACAATAAGGTTTAAACAAACCAATGGAAGGAAAATATGATCATCAGATTAAACAGAACAATGGAAAGGAAAATATGTTTAAACACATATAATAGGGGTATATCCTTCCCAAGGACAAGCAAAGCATGATATCCATGACAGGATATTATGTAGAAAACTCCTTAGGTAGGGGAGAGAAATTTCATGACATTACCCATACAACGGTGTTCGGATAAATGATAATTAAAATTTAGCATCGTGCTTCAAATGTTCCTGTTGAAAATCGGAGTACCATTGACATGCTTCGAGATAGCATTGACATGGTCTTCAGGTGAAGATCAGACTTTGGAAACACGAAGGATCCATCAGGAATAACTTGTAGAATAAGTCTTACAATTTCCTCATGGATGAATGGATAACCTTGCTGAAAAGGAATCTATAATGATAGGTCCTCCAGCCGGGGGGGGGGGGGGGTGCTAGGCATGACATCATGTTACCGGGTCATCAAAGGATCAACATCATAACTCTTGGAAAGTTGTCCCAACCATCATATCTGACGGAGATTCAGGTATGATTGGTGTCAGGATACCTCAGGCTCAGGATGCCTGAGAAGAAAGGTGCAACACAAATTGACGGGATGACACTGTAAGATTCTCGGGAAATGAACTATGAAGTGATTTCCGTTAACAAGAGTTCATCATTAACCCAAGGAGAGGACAAGGAGGTGGCTGATGAACTCAGCGACAATTCATGGAGATTTCGAAAAGATGGATCTCCACGATTAGGTGAACAAGGAGATAACAATTGTCAGATCAAATGATACAATGAGGTATGCTTGAGGAAACATACCCAATTAAACATTGGTTGAAGGGTGTACCCGAAATATGGGCCTAGGTAGCACGATCAATGTTAGAATGGTGATTCGATAACCAATGGTCTAAGAATGAAATATCGACCGGTAACTTCAAAGCAATAGGGTTGCTAGAATTTTGAAGTCGCACAGCATAGTTCAATTGTCGGATTTCCGGTTAGAAACAACACGGGAACCAAGGAATGATCGGAGATGGCAGGAAGTATCACTTGTACCAAGAATGCATAAGAGGTGGTGAAATTCTCACGACATTATTGACATAAAAGATGGTAATACTCCAAGGGAAAGAAGAACAATTGCTGGATAGCATGGATCTCAAGGTATAATACGAAACACGAACAAGTTTGTGTTGAACGGGAGGCAATAAAGTGGTCGATGATAATATAAATCATCAAGGGCAAGGATGGTATTTCTCTTCATGAATTCAATTGATATCCCGGAAGAGCTCAAAATGTTAATGATGATCATGACACAATTGTCGAGAGATTCCACGAAGAAGCAATCGAACAGCGACGACATCAAGAAAAAGCAATGGTGAAGCAAAGGGTCATTGGAACCATGGATAAGACACAAACTCGAAATCAAGCTTGCTGTTCAAGGCGAAATGATATGATGAGGAAGATCGACGTAAGCTTAGCTCATCATCGAAGGTTGTGCTCCAGGATTAAGGACCAAGTAGCACAGTTAGAATCGTCACGACAATGATATAGCCAAACAGGCTAGGAATGCTGTGATCGGGTACAAACTCGTACTTATAGAAGCTTACTGAAGAGTTGTTGAACCGTAGAGCGGACTCGGTTCAGTTATCGGGGTCTTTGAGTGTTCAGTAACTCAGGGCCCGTGAAAAATTGGAATCAGTGGAAAGGTAGCACTTGATGAAGAACTCATAAGATGTTATGCAGTTCCATGATAATCTCGAGATACCGGGGGCAACACTCAACGACAGATCAAAGTAGAGGTTGGACTGGGGTATTACTCTGTAGAAGGCAAGTGCTTAAACTTGCACGAGAATGGTATTTAAAGGAGAACATGGTCGGAAACCATGATCATAAATGATCGAACCACGGATACAAGATGAACTTATAACAAGGGGGTAACTATTTTTACGAGCAGCTTCCATGATAAGTTATACATCGTGTCCATGGGCATGAACGCAAGGTTCAAGGTCGACTCCCACTTCTTCAATGTATAACCTTCCATTCACTTCTCGCTTTGATAAAAGCATTAGTGTTGAAAGTTTTACCTGGTGAAATACCAGAAGAGTATGACTCGTGAAAACTTCCAAGTTCACACATATTAAGGAAGGCCTAGGTTCAACCCATCAGGGTATCATGGAAATATATACCACAAGCTACAATAGTAAATACCACCAGCTCGAAAGCTGAGCATGGTTGAGAAAGCAGAGGATACAATTTACCAAAGGCATTATGTATCGAAGAAGGAACTCACAAAGTGATTAATTATGAAGGAAACTGTCGGATAATAATCCAACAAAGGACTTGACGGTCCACAAAGGATCTGATACGAGTATCGGTACTCAACTAGAGGAAGAAGAATGCAAGGGGATCAGATTATAGAAATAACTGACTAACTCAATTGTCAAATGCAAAGGAATTATGATTTCCAAATCAAGGGATCAGAAGCAATGTTCTGATTAGGGATGGATAAGTTGAATAGCCTTAGGGTACAATCAACGACAATTGGATTGGTCGAGAACCAATTCCAGTTAAAAGAATGGAAGCTCAGCCGGAAAGGTAATTTATAAGGATCAATGATGATTGCGTGTATTCGCAGCATATTGAGTCAACAGACTCAAAATGATAATGACAAGGAATGTCAATAAGATTTCTATACTTATGGGGTTAATCATAATGAAAGCAAACAAGAAATTCCAGAGCAATAGGTTGCTGAGGATTTTCGGAATATCGGGTGGTATTTCGAAGACTTTTGTGTAACACATGAACAACTGGGGGATGAGTGGATACTCGATAAGTGCGAGAATTAACCGTAGGGGTATTCAAGTGACAAAGAACACCAAGGCAGCAGGCACAAAGTATTTTCGGAACAGTAAAGAAACTTCGGGGTATCTTGTAATAACAAGAAGAATGGGGAATGATCGAAAGAATGGCAAGTGTAAGTAGTTATCCATAAGGATTTATCGGTGGTCGGAAATAGCAAAAGTGATGGGCACAAAGTCTCGAGAGAATATCAAAGAGTATCTCCGAAATCGTCTGGTGCAGTCGGTGACCATCAGGACTGAAGGGGCTCTCCGGGAGAAAGTATTTTCGAGAACCTAAAGTCAGATTTTAGTAAAAAATCGTTTAGCCCGAATAGAAGAGGGTTCAGAATCCCAGAGTAAAGGTCGAGGAGTAAAAGATCCTAGTACCACCCAATGGCGACGTGGGCCCGTAAGGCACACAGCCAAGTTAGTAAAAGTTTTGCAATGTCTAGACTCGACTTCGGCCAAGGAGTGTGGAAAGGGGGATTCCTACAGGCAGTCGGCTCTGATACCAACTTGTGACGCCCCCGATTTAATCGTACACTAATCATGCACGCAAATGTGTACGATCAAGATCAGGGACTCACGGGAAGATATCACAACACAACTCTACAAATAAATAAGTCATACAAGCATCATAATACAAGCCAGGGGCCTCGAGGGCTCGAATACAAGTGCTCGATCATAGACGAGTCAGCGGAAGCAACAATATCTGAGTACAGACATAAGTTAAACAAGTTTGCCTTAAGAAGGCTAGCACAAACTGGGATACAGATCGAAAGAGGCGCAGGCCTCCTGCCTGGGATCCTCCTAAACTACTCCAGGTCGTCGTCAGCGGGCAGCACGTAGTAGTAGGCACCTCCGGTGTAGTAGGGGTCGTCGTCGATGGTGGCGTCTGGCTCCTGGACTCCAGCATCTGGTTGCGACAACCAGGTAGAAGGGAAAGGGGAAAAGAGGGAGAAAGCAACCGTGAGTACTCATCCAAAGTACTCGCAAGCAAGGAGCTACACTACATATGCATGGGTATATGTGTAAGGAGGCCATATCAGTGGACTGAACTGCAGAATGCCAGAATAAGAGGGGGATAGCTAATCCTGTCGAAGACTACGCTTCTGGCAGCCTCCGTCTTGCATCAAGTAGAAGAGAGCAGATTGAAGTCCTCCAAGCAGCATCTCCAAGTAACATCTCATAGCATAATCCTACCCGGCGATCCTCTCCTCGTCGCCCTGCGGAAAAGCGATCACCGGGTTGTCTGTGGAACTTGGAAGGGTGTGTTTTATTAAGTATCCGGTTCTAGTTGTCATAAGGTCAAGGTACAACTCCAAGTCGTCCTGTTACCGAAGATCACGGCTATTCGAATAGATTAACTTCCCTGCAGGGGTGCACCACATAGCCCAACACGCTCGATCCCATTTGGCCGGACACACTTTCCTGGGTCATGCCCGGCCTCGGAAGATCAACACGTCGCAGCCCCACCTAGGCCAAACAGAGAGGCCAGCACGCCGGTCTAAACCTAAGCGCGCAGGGGTCTGGGCCCATCGCCCTGAGCACACCTGCACGTTGCGTAGGCGGCCGGAAGCAGACCTAGCACCCTAAGGAGTGCGTTACCAGTCCAATCCGGCGCGCGCCGCTCCGTCGCTGACGTCTGAAGTGCTTCGGCTGATACCACGACGTCGGGATACCCATAACTACTCCCACGTAGATGGTTAGTGCGTATAGGCTCGTAGCCAGACTCAGATCAAATACCAAGATCTCGTTAAGCGTGTTAAGTATCCGCGAACGCCGAACAGGGCCAGGCCCACCTGTCTCCTAGGTGGTCTCAACCTGCCCTGTCGCTCCGCCACAAAGTAACAGTCGGGGGCCGTCGGGAACCCAGGCCCACCTCTACCGGGATGGAGCCACCTGTCCTTTCAGCCCCCTCGTCAGAATCACTTGCGGGTACTCAATGAGCTGACCCGACTTTAGTCACCATATGTATAGTATGTATGTATGTATAGTATATACCCGTGATCACCTCCCAAGTGATCACGGCCCGATAGTATAGCAAGGCAGACTGACAAGAATGTAGGGCCAATGATGATAAACTAGCATCCTATACTAAGCATTTAGGATTGCAGGTAAGGTATCAACAGATGTAGCGACAATGTCAGGCTATGCATCAGAATAGGATTAACGAAAGCGGTAACATGCTACACTACTCTAATGCAAGCAGTATAGAGGAGAATAGGCGATATCTGGTGATCAAAGGGGGGGCTTGCCTGGTTGCTCTGGCAAGAGAGAGGGGTCGTCAACACCCTAGTCGAACTGGCCAGCAGCAGCGTCGGTCTCGTAGTCTACCGGAGAGAAGAGGGGGAAGAAACAATGAATACAAGTAAACAGATGCATATCGATGCATGACATGTCAAGAAGCGATGCTAGGCGTGCCCTAACGTGGTATGAGGGTACTGGTTAGGGGGAAAAACATCCGGGGAAGTTTTCCCGGTTCCGGACGTCTGTCAGACAGATGAACCGGAGAGGAAAGTTTGCAGGTTCGATAGGTTAGAGGCGTGTGGTGGACGAACGGACTGCGTATCCGGATTCGTCACGTCGTTCTGAGCAACTTTCATGTTGAAAATATTTTAATCCGGATTACGGATTAAAAGATATGATTTTTAAAAGATTTTATTAATTTCAGGAATTTAATTAATTATTTAATTAATTTCGAAAATGCTTTTATGACATCAGCATGATGTCATGCTGACATCATCAGTCAACAGGGTTGACCGAGTCAACCCTGACAGGTGGGTCCCGCATGTCATTCTCTAATATCTAATTAACCTAATCAGAGTTAATTAACATTAGTTAATTAGGTTAATTAGTGATTAGGTTAATTAATCAGAATTAATTACTTAATTAATTACTTAATTACTTAATTATATTTAATTATTTTAATTATTATTTATTTATTTAATATATTTTTTTTTATTTTATTTTTTAATTCCTTTTTTTTAATTTAAAGTTCTGGGGCGTGGGCCCCTGTGGTCAGTGGCCCAGGGGGCCTACCGGGCACGGGCAAACGGGTACTAGCCCGCGAGCACAGTGGGGCGAGGCTGGCGGGGCTTGCCCGAGCAGGCGCACGCCCAGGGGCGCGCGGGGCGGCGGACCCGGCAGGGCGCCGGAGCAGGCGGAGGCCGGTGGCCTGGGGGCCGGCGATGAGGGGCTGGGCGCGGCCAGGGTGGCGATGCGCGCCGCGGGCGGGCATGGAGGCCAGGGGGCGTCGGGCAAGGCGCCCGTGGGATGCGCCGGGCGTTGGCTGCGAGTAGGGGCTCCGTGGAGGAGGTCCGGCGAGGGAGGAGAGGCCTCCGAGCGGCGGGCAGCGGCGGGAGCGCCGCAGGGTCGTGGGAAGGAGAGGGGAGGGAGCGAGGCTCACGGCGGGGGCCGGCGTGCGCGGCCACGGCGGGGGCCGGTGTGCGCGGGCGAGGGAGAGAGGGGAGGGGCGCGTGCTTACATCGAGGAGTAGGGGTTCGGGGGCAGCGGGCTCGGGGGCGGCCGGGGAAGACCGGCGAGGAGGAGTTCGGCGGCGACGGGGCGTTCCGGCGGGTGGCGTGGTTTCGGCGAGGTGAAGGACGGGGGCGATGGCGTCCGGCGAGGTGGTCCTCCAGGCGATGATGATGGTAAGGGGCGACGAGGTGGCTCCGGTGAGGCTCGCGGAGCTCCAGGCGGCGGTGGTAGGCGGCGGGGGCAACGGGATCGGGACGGCGTGCGTTGGGGTTGGTGGCGGGGCGAGGCGACGGCGGCGATGCGAGGCGGCGCCGAGGACGCGCGCCAGCGTCGAGGAGTGGGGAGGGGGCGCGGTCGCCGGGGAGAGGCGGCGGGGTCGGCGATGGTGGTTGACGCGGGCGTCGGGGTCGAGGGGTGAGCGCCCCCGATCCAGAACGTGGGGAGGGAGTGGGAAACGGGGGAAGTGGGGGTGGGATCGGGCTAGGGTTTCGGTGAGGGGGATAAGGGGAGTGGGGTGGGCCGCCGTCGGTGGGCCGGCTGGGCCGGCGTGGTCGGCTGAGCCAACTGGGCCAAGGGGCCCAGTGGTGGTGGGGGGGGGCTTGTGGCCTGCTGGGCCGAAGCCCAGGGGGCAAGGGGGGTTCTCCTTTTCCTTTTTTTTTGTCTTGTTTTCTGTTTTCATTATTATATCATTATTTTCTTTTAGTTTCCTATTATTTTAGTTTTAGTAAATTACCAAAGTGGTACCTAAATAGGATTTTACAAATTATGCCACTGCCACAATAGTTTAATACTTATAACAATTTAGTTTTGAAAATGTTTATTATTTTTAAAGCATTAAAATAATTGTTTTGCTACTCTTTTATTCATTTAACAGTATTTAAACATTTTATAAAAGTGTGGTTTCTCCACCATGATTATCTATGCAATATTTGGTTCACTCCGAACATTTTAGTTTTAATATTTGAAAACTTTTATTGTTTGCCTAATTTTGAATTTGAATTTGAATCGGTTTCGAACTAGCTCGAGATTAGCAACTATAAACGAGGTGACGTGGCACCATTAGCAGAGGATCGCTGTAGCTTAATTTTCCGGGCGTCACAGTATGGAAAGAAGAATGACTGCTAGTTCTTCTTTTCTTAATCAAGGGGAGAGACTCCAATTCATGAACTATGTTCTATCCTCAATGCCCATCTTCTTCATGTGCAGCTTGGCTGTTCCAGCTGGTATCCTCAAGCAGTTGGAGAGAATTCAGAGGCATTGTTTGTTGAGAAATAATAGAGATGAACTTGCCCCCTCCCTTGCAGCTTGGGAGCTTATTTGTAGGCCAAAAAACAGGGGCGGTCTTGGTATTCTCAATCTGGGGGTACAAAATGTTGCTTTGCTCCTCAAACATGCTAGTAATTTCCTAAATAAAAAATATATTCCTTGGGTTTCTCTCATTTGGAATTCTTACTACCATGAACGAGTGCCTCAAGGAACATCTGCATGTGGGTCTTTCTGGTGGAAGGATATTTGCAAGGTTATGATCAATTTTAGAGAGTTCTCTTGGGTTGAGGTTAATGGTGGTGATACTGCTCTGTTCTAGTTAGATAGCTGGAATATTGGTGATGAGGTCTCTCCTTTCTAATCAAGATTTCCTAGGTTATTTTCTTATGTCAAGGACCCATGGATTACAGTCAAGGAATTCTTCAGTTCTTAGGATATTGTTCAGCATTTTCATCTCCCCCTGCCTGCTCAGGCTTTTGGAGAATTGGGCTTGATTCAATCTATGATGGGTTCTCATAGCAGAGTATCTGGCTCTAAGGATGTGTGGTTCTGGCAGAATTCATCCAAGCAGTTTAGACCCAAGATGTTTTACTCCCACACATTTCAGTCTGAAGCCTTTAACCCTCTGCTCTCTTGGATATGGAAATCTTCCTGTACTCTTAAGATTAAGGTTTTTGCTTGGATGCTCATCATGGACAGGCTGAATACTAAAGATATGGTAGAACGAAGGCATTGGCACATGGAGGATGGAGTGCATTGCAGGCTCTGCCCCCTGCAGGTTCGAGAAACCAGGGATCATCTTTTCTTCAACTGCAATTTCAATGTTCGTGTCTGGAATTATCTACAAATTGATTGGCCTGCTGGGCACTCTATGTCTGATGTGGTTATTCATGCTAGGAATGATTTTCAAAAGCCATTTTTTCTGAAGTGCTGTTCACTGCATGTTGGAACATCTGGATCATTCAAAATGCCAAGGTTTTCAGAAATGAGAGGGCTAGTTTTTATAAATGGCGTGCTGCCTTTAGACATGATATCTCCTTGTTGCAATACAGGATTAAATCTGCCTACAAGGATGACCTTCTCAAGTGGATCTCCTTCCTTCCCCCTTAAGGCTTAGTGTAGTAAGGCTTCTATGCCTCCCTTCCCCCCTTTTAGTTTAGTCTCTCGGTGGATTACCCCTTGTAATCACCTTTTGTATCTTGTTACTTTGTTTTAATAAAGGTTTTTATTTGCTATGGGGGTTTTGCCCCACAGTTCCCAGTCAAGAAAAACACTCCAAGGTGGAACAGAACAAAAGCTGGATTGGCATTTTGATCTACGAAGTACAACTACTTTGACCCAATCCTGGAAATGGGTAAGGTACTGGGGTTTGTTTCTCATAGTCATTCCGGAATAGAATGGCATGACGGACCACAAGAGTAATAGGCATCGATGAACCAATGCACGCATGCTCTTGACTATCAATTGATAGACGGGGGTCAGAATACAACTAAGAAGGGACAACTCAAGGAGCATATAAATTTCTGAGTTGTGGATGCATAGATTAGTATGTGGAACCAAGTTCGACATATTTCCTCCGGATAACCCATGCAGAAAGGTAGAACTGGCAGAGTAACAACAAAGAATCGAGCACTCGTCAAGAGCACATTGGTTGTGATCTTTTGGTCCAACAAACTTCTGCCATAAGTGGTTCATAGTATTTGGAAGAAGGAAATATCACGAACCTCGAGGACTAATGCAAAGGTTACTAATAACCTAAAGGAACGAGCAAACACTATCAACATAAAGTGAGTAGGGTGAATCTCGGGTTCAAAATCCAAGAGTAGAATACCTACTAACTAAATTGCATCACGGGATGCTTTTGAGGATGACGGCCAGAATGATCACATTGGGTACACAAATCATGGCTAGCTTACTAGGTGGTACTCTAAGACACCTAGGGTCATAATACTAGCTCCAACATAAATGTTGAGGCAATGAAGTACCTCGGCACACTAGTTAGTGTGGTTAATCTGGCCCAAAGGACAACGGAAATAGAGGGAAGGATTTTGCAAATGCATCGGACTGTTTAGAGACCTGGGATGACTCGGATAGCATAACGGTTGTAAAAGCTCAAAAATGTTGAGACGTCTTGTAAAGTGGTGGCATAACCACTCGATCAACATAATATCAAGGTTTCGAAACCAACTATGAACAAACAGAAGTAGTAGGGACTGAACTGAGGCTTGAAATCATCGATCTTATAAGTCAATGGATAAGTAACACGTGATCCTGATAGAAAGAAGAGAAATCCTAGTTCCTTAACCCCGTAGGAAAGATAAGATGACTCGGATCAGAAGGGCATAAGGTAAAGGAGTAAAAAGAGCCTTACGTTCCCATACACAATCAATTCCCCTACATAACTAAAGAATTTCTAGACTCAACTTTGATCAGTTTGGCTTGGTAATCCTACAGGCAGTTAGGCTCTAATACCAAAGCTGTCAGGACCCCGACTCAATGGCACACTGATCTAGCATGTAACACCTCATATCACTTTGCGGCCTCACGCACGGTATTCCCACGGGTGTCTCCTTACCAGGCCCGGGACCGTTTGCGCCTTTTGGCACATGTATATGATAGTGTCGCTAGCATCCATATGACAAGGAGCCCAGGCTGACATGGCTAGTCGTGAACCCAAAGTGGCACTAACTTACAGGGACGGGCATACATGACCCAGCAACGAACATGTCGGTCATCAGCGAGTGAATTATGGCTGTAGCAACTGGGCTAGCACGACTCTGGTAAACCGGGCTGTAGCAGGCTAACAGGACTCCGGTAGACACCGCGTGACATTTCCCCGAAGGGACAGACACATGAACGTAGAAGGACACATGCCGACCGGCCTAAGTGTTCCGGAGCAGTAGCAAGCTACCAAGGCTTAGTGGAAGCACTAGGACACATTTCCTGGTAAGAGAGGCTACCAAGGATAAACAACTAGATAGTCAGATCCCACACATACCACGCATTTCAATAACATACACACAATATGCTCGATATGTGCAAATACAACATGGCATCACAACATGACTCTACAACTCAAGTATTTATTCAATAGGCTCCGAGGAGCGAGATATTACAAACATGGGTCTCATGATCCAACATTCAGAGCACACAAGTCAAAGCACAGGCGGAAGCTTAACATGTATGAGTACATACATCTATAATTGAAAAAGGCTGAGAAGCCTGACTATCTAACAGATCTTGCCGAGGGCACAAGATCGTAGCTAAGGTAACAAGCTAAACGTCGAAGTCCACGTGGAACTACTAGCAAGACTGAAGTCTCTCTGCAATAACATAATTTAGGCAAACGTGAGTACAAATGTACCCAGCAAAACTTACATCAGAACTAACTACATATGCATCATTATCAACAAAGGGGTGGTGGGATTTAACTGCAGCAAGCCAGCTTTGACTCGGTGGCTATCCTGAACTACGACTGCAAGTAACTCTTTTGAGGTGGCGCACACGAGTCCACATATTCACCGTATCAATACACCACTATGGATCCGCTCCCGTCTCCCTACGAGAACACCATCCATAGCACTCAAGCTTATCTTGCGTATTTAAGAGTATCCAGTTTCACTTGTCTATGAACTGTATAGGCAACCCAGAGGTCCTTTACCGCGGACGCGGCTGTTCAAATAGATCATATTGACCCTACAGGGGTGTACTTCTTCACACACGCTCTCGCCACTTACCGCCATATACACGTCATGTATCTCGACAACCTTCAAGCGGAAGCCTGGCGAGGGTGTCGGCTACGACCTGACTAACCACGCAAGACTCTAGTCCAGCTTTATCGCCTATTCGGGTTCCATTCGCAAGGAGATCTAGCCGAGGTGTCGCTCACGGCCCCAAATGATGTGAGCAGGGTTCCCAAGCCCACGATCCGGGTGCCACTTGGTACACCGTGCCACTACACCTAGTCTGTCCCAAGCCCACCTGTACCGGGTGCCACTTGGTAGACTACTAGCACTACCTACAAACACCAGAAACTAGTTGTAACTCCTGGACAGAGATCAGGCTGATTAATAAGCTGAGAGGGGTCGAGTTACTGGAACCCAATGTGTGGTAGTAACTGTTCATGGATCACAAACACAGAACTCAGTTCCTGAGGACGGCTTCAATCATACAGCCCACCATGTACTCCTACATGGCCTCTCACTGCTACCTTTACCAAATCGTGTTCACACACTTAGCTCACAACAGTAGGACATGTTCACACACTTCCAATTCATTCCCGATGAATCAGACCTGACACAACTCAAAGCAATAGCAGGCATGAAAAGCAAGCATGAATGAGTAGGCACATCAGGGCTCAAATAACTCCTACACATGCTAGTGGGTTTCATCTATTTACTGTGGCAATGACAGGTCATGCAGAGGAAACGGGTTCAACTACCGCAGCATGTAACAGTTGAATCGTTGTTGTCCTAATGCAGTAAAAGGGAGCAGGAGGAAGAGAGTGGGATTGTATCGGAATGAACAAGGGGGTTTTGCTTGCCTCGCACTTCTGAAGATAATATAGTTTCTTCATCGGTGTCATCGAACTCATCATCGAAACCACGTCTATCGAGAGGGAACAAATACCGGCAACACAAAAGGAAACACAATCAATGCAATGCAACAATTGTGATGCATGATCATGACATGGCAATATGCTTTGGTTTGAGCTAATGCAACTAGCAGCAGGTTAATGAAGTTGGTTTGAATCTAAGATTCAAATTCAAACTCCATATATGACATTTCAAATGCCATTAATTCAAATTGTTGTATACAGCATTTTTAAGTTGTTCAAACATGCATGATAATTCCATAAACAGATTCTTTAGATTTTTCTGATCATTTTTCATATATAATTTATTTCATTCTGAGTTACGGTTGATTTTATATGATTTTTAGAAGTTTATAACATTTTTTGAAATTAATAAACCATTTAAGATTTATTTAAATTACAAAAGAATTACTGCGTCAGCATGACATCACTGTGATGTCAGTGGTCAACAGGGCCGGTCCAGGTCAAACTGACTAGTTGGTCTCGTGTGTCAGTGACATTAGACTAACTAATTTTAGTTAGTCCTAATCCTAGGTTAATTAGCAGAGCGGGCCCCACCTGTCATAGACCCAGGGGGTCAAACTAGGGGCAACCCCGGTCAAACTCGCCGGAGTTGACCCGAGGCTCGTCGCCGGCAAGGCCAGGGATGGTGGGGAGGTGCGGGTCTCATGCTCTGGTGACCAAAATGACGGCGAAGCACATCTACCTCATGCGGGGAGTGAGCCGCATCGAGTGGTGGTAGTGGGTAGACCTAGGGTGGCCGGAATCGTCGCCGGTGACGACCTTGGCGGTCGCCGGAGTTTGGGCGAGGTCGAACCTGTCACAAGGGGGCACGGCGAGGTGCGGGGAGTGGTGCTACGGCATCCTGGGAGTGCGGTGAGTGTGATGATGTGCTCGGTTTCGAGCCAACGTGGTTGTGGCCACGTCGGCGATGAGCAGAGGCGGCGGTGTGTGCAACCGAGCTCGGTGCGGTCGCTACGAGGCACGAGAGCAAGAACGGAGAGGATGGGGAGGTAGCTGAGCTCACGGCGATCACAGCGGAGCAGACGGTGAGGTCGGGGAGGAGCTGTTGCGACAGTGGCGTCGAAGGGGATCTCCGGCGGTGTTCGGTGAAGACGAGGTCGATGGAGATGGTGCAGATCGTGCGAGCACTCGAAGCTCGGCTAGCTCGGCGTAGCGGACGACGGCGAAGCTGAGGGACACGACCGGGTGGCGCGAGGACGACGGTGGCTGCGGGAACTACGGCGGCGCGGGCGCGGCGGCGTAGGCCATGGTGAGGAGAGGCGAGGGAGAAAGGTAGGGGCGTGTGAGGTGTCCACGGGGTCGGGGCGGCACTGCGGAGGCGTTTCGAGGCACGGGTGAGGCAGGCGAGCAGGGAGGTGGCGTGGCGCGTCGTGCGCGCGTGCGCTGTCTCCCTCCTCTGCCTACTGGCAGAGGTAGGTGATGACTGGCACAGGCCAGGTGGGCCGGCCAACCAGGTAAGTTGCTTGTGGCCTTTCTCTCCCTCCCTTTATTCTGTTTGACATTTTCTGTAGTTTGTTTTGATTTAGTTTTAGACACTAAATCATTTTTGTTGCTTCCGATAATTCTTGTAGGGACTAGTTGGATTATTTCAAAGTTCCTCACCAAGAATCATAAGTATTGGAGCTACTAAATATTTTATATGAATTAATAACCCCAATTCAAATACAATATGAATTGATTCAAAAATCCAAATGTCATGGAAAAATGTGCATTATCTCTGGTTACTGTTTCCAGCATTTTCCAAAAATGATGAACATGTTTTAAGGCCATTTGGGTTCATTGAAAAAAATATTTTTAGTTGAACCTATTTGAATTGGTTTAGTGCCAGGGCTTGGTCATCCCCAATTCAAATTTCCTTTGAAATTTAAACATGATGCATGGATGCAGATGCAACTAATTACAAATAATTCTGGGGCTGTGACAACTCACCCCCACTAAACAAGAATCTCGTCCCGAGATTCAAGTCATGAGGTAAGAAGACAGAAGGACACAAGCTAACATGATTTCAGGATCCAACTGTCCTTCTCGAAGATGTTGATTCATTGCATCATCTTGATCTCGATGTCTTGCTTTGAGAACTTCATCCAACATGAGAACGAGAAGAAAGGGAGAATTTTGGAAGAACCGATCTTCTTGAGGTTCGAGCAACTTAGGATCATATTAATGATCACAAGATCAACTCACGGAATGAGATGTAGAAACATCTCTGGAGCTGATAGGCAAAACATGTATCAGGAGGGACGGCAGAAACAATTTGACGAGGGTTTCAAAGTAGCGAGGAAACAATTACCATGATCCCATAACGGGGCACCATGGGAGAGGTGACTCGTAGAGTTATTCCCTTAAGTGGCAAAAAGAATTACTTTTGATACAGAGATCATTGAAACTTTCTATACAAGCCTAAGGAAATTCACAACGATCATTTGATGGAGTTCGAAGGAATGGCATACCCAGACTTAGAATGGATGATGTGGATTACCTTGTTGAAGACAATACAAGGGGTGATTTTTCTTGCGTGTGCAAACAAGGACTTGAGCATTTCCATATTCATCAGGGCTTTACCAATATCGCGTCAAGGATCCTAGCAACACAACCTACTACCATGATGGATATTGATGGAAGGCGCGGATGCAAAGGAAGACAAACACTTTCTCAAATTTTACCTTAGCAATGCCAAAGAAACAAAATCTGGATGATCGACCGAGAGACATTTAGCACTCCGCTTCTAATGTTCTCCTTGATGTTCTAGCTACCACGGTAATGCTTAAAAAGCATCAACATGGCCATCAAGTAAAGGTCGGACTTCGGGAACACAAAAATCCATAAGGAACAACTAGGGAGTAAATCCTATGAAATCCTTATGGGGAGGTGGCCAACTTCCTCAATCAAGATACTACAATAATAGGTCTTCCGGCTGGGTGTGTTGGCCATGACATCCACTTAACCGGTTTCAGAGAGACCAATATTATAGTTCTTGGGAAACGTTCCAACCATCATATCTACCTGAGATTTAGATATGGTTGGTGTCGGAATATTCCAGACTCGTGAAGTCTAGAAAGAAAAGTGAAAGTTTGCAACACAAATCGACGAGATGACGTTGCGAGATTCTCGGGAAATGAACTATGATAGCAAGCTCCTAACATGAGTTGGTTCTGCCACACACATGTGAACACGCTGTCCTAGACAAGCATGACCACATAGTAGTCTTATAATAAAACACTACCGAGTTCTGGTGAGGAACCATCATTGTGGATAACGAAGTCCTTGATTAAGCCCGGGTTAGCTCTTAAGAAGGCACTTCTTCTCCCTGATCAAACCAATCAGTGGCTTGGTGTGCTACAGAATACATATGGAGTGGAGGTAATTAATCTACCAAACCACAGTATACTTTGCACATGCATGACTGACTTGGGATGATTCCAGAGGAACAAAACAAACCCTTCTCAAATTCATGGTGGCAACTTACACCAGGTGCACATGAATTAGAGGAAGTCACTTCTTTCATCCAAGCATATCCTTCTTGAACAGAACACAAAAGCATTGCTCACAAAGTTTCCAACACCAGCTGGATGTTCCACACGAATCAAGGAGAAGATAGAAATGTTGTCGATGGGCTCAACAACAATTCATCCAGGTTTCCATATAAATGGAATTCCATATATAAGTGAACAGGTGATAGCATTGGTCAGATCAAAGGATATAATGATGTATGCTCGAGGGATCAACCACAAGTAAGACAACATTAAGAGTATCGTTGGGTCTGATTTGATTTGATGATAGCCCACACTCAAATCAACAATTGGATAAGATGATAGGTTCAATAACTAATCACAAGGGTCAATCGATGAAAATACCATCTTTCTTCAACACACATACAAGATATCCCTTAAAATGAACTAAGCTAGGCAAGCTTTTATCTTCCAACTCTCCAAGTTGTTCTTAAGCTTAACCAACTAGCCCAGGGGTATCCAACACATATTCTTGGAGAAGGGGGTAGTTACAAGGAACCAACTTGATCACGAGCTCAACATAATAGTCAGGGAACAACCTAGTAATACTGCCGAGAAGATATTTCAGAGCATCACGAACCACCGATATGTTACTAAGCTCGAGAACAATCTTGCTTTTCAGGGCAGGACGATATGATCAATAGAGCAAGGGATTGGCACAATCCCAACTGACTGATCGAAAAGTGCACCGGAAGTAAGGACTAGGTAGCACAATCTATTTTAGAATGATGATTCAATAACCAACACGCTAAGGATGAAGTTAATGTCCATTATCTACCAAGCAATAGGGTTGCTAGAGGTATTGATTTCACACATCATGATTCATCTGTTGGCATTCCGGTTACAATAGCACGAAACCAAGGAATGAACAATGATGGCAAGAAGTATCACTACGTCAAGAATTCATAAGGGTGGTGTAATTCTCATGAAAATCCCGATGTAAAGAGGGTAACACTCCAAGGTGGAACAGAACAAAAGCTGGATTGGCATTTTGATCTGCGAAGTACAACTACTTTGACCCAATCCTGGAAATGCATAAGGTACTGGGGTTTGTTTCTCCTAGTCATTCTAGAATAGAATGGCATGACGGACCACAAGAGTAATAGGCATCGATGAACCAATGCACGCATGCTCTTGACTATCAATTGATAGACGAGGGTCAGAATACAACTAAGGAGGGACAACTCAAGGATCATATAACTTTTTGAGTTGTGGATGCATAGATTAGTATGTTGAACCAAGTTCGACATATTTATTCCGGATAACCCATGCAGAAAGGTAGAAGTGGCAGAGTAACAACAAAGAATCGAGAACTCGTCAAGAGCACTTTGGTTGTGACCTTTTGGTCCAACAAACTTCTGCCATAAGTGGTTCATAGTATTTGGAAGAAGGAAATACCACGAACCTCGAGGGCTAATGCAAAGGTTACTAATAACCTAAAGGAACGAGCAAACACTATCAACATGAAGTGAGTAGGGTGAATCTCGGGTTCAAAACCCAGGAGTAGAATACCTACTAACTAAATTGCATCACGGGATGCTTTCGAGGATGACGGCCAGAATCATCACATTGGGTACACAAATCATGGCTAGCTTACTAGGTGGTACTCTAAGACACCTAGGGTCATAATACTAGCTCCAACATAAATGTCGAGGCAATGAAGTACCTCAGCACACTAGTTAGTGTGGTTAATCTAGCCCAAAGGACATCGGAAATAGAGGGAAGGATTTTGCAAATGCATCGGACTGTTTAGAGACCTGAGATGACTCGGACAACATTACGGTTGTAAAAGCTCAAAAATGTTGAGACATCGTGCAAAGTGGTGGCATAACCACTCAATCAACATAATATCAAGGTTCCGAAACCAACTATGAACACATAGAAGTAGAAGGGACTGAACTGAGGCTTGAATTCATCGATCTTATAAGTCTATGGATTAGTAACACGTGATCCTGATAGAAAGAAGAGAAAGCCTAGTTCCTTAACCCCGTAGGAAAGATAAAATGACTCCGATCAGAAGGGCGTAAGGTAAAGGAGTGAAAAGAGCCTAATGTTCCCATCCACAATCAATTCCCCTACATAACTAAAGAGGTTCTAGACTCAACTTCGACCAGTTTGGCTTGGTAATCCTACAGGCAGTTAGGCTCTAATACCAAAGCTATCAGGACCCTGACTCAATGGCACACCGCTCTAGCATGTAACACCTCATATCACTTTGCGGCCTCACGCACGGTATTCCCATGGGTGTTGCCTTACCAGGACCGAGACCGTTTGCGCCTTTTGGCACACGTATATGATAGTGTCGTTAGCATCCATATGACAAGGAGCCCGGGCTGACATGGCTAGTCGTGAACCCAATGTGGCAGTAACTTACAGGGACAGGCATAGATGACCTAGCAACGAACGTGTCGGTCATCAGCGAGTGAATCGGGGCTGTAGCAACTGGGCTAGCAGGAGTCAGGTAAATCGGGCTGTAGCAGGCTAACAGGACACCGGTAGACACCGCGTGACATTTCCCCGAAGGAACAGACACATGAACGTAGAAGGACACATGCCGGCCAGCCTAAGTGTTCCTGAGCAGTAGCAAGCTACCAAGGCTCAGTTGAAGCACTAGGAGACATTTCCCGGTAAGAGAGGCTACCAAGGATAAACAACTAGATAGTCAGATCCCACACATACCAAGCATTTCAATAACATACACGCAGCATGCTCGATATGTGCAAATACAACATGGCATCACAACATGACTCTACAACTCAAGTATTTATTCAATAGGCTCTGAGGAGCGAGATATTGCAAACATGGGTCTCATGACCCAACATTCAGAGCACACAAGTCAAAGCACAGGCGGAAGCTTAACATGTATGAGTACATACATCTATAAATGAAAAAGGCTGAGAAGCCTGACTATCTACCATATCTTGCCGAGGGCACAAGATCGTAGCTAAGGTAACAAGCTAAACGTCGAAGTCCACGTGGAACTACTAGCGAGACTGAAGTCTCTCTGCAAAAACATAATTTAAGCAAATGTGAGTACAAATGTACCCAGCAAGACTTACATCAGAACTAACTACATATGCATCATTATCAACAAAGGGGTGGTGGAGTTTAACTGTAGTAAGCCAGCTTTGACTCGGCGGCTATCCTGAACTACGACTGCAAGTAACTCTTTTGAGGTGGCGCACACGAGTCCACATATTCACCATATCAATACACCACTATGGACCCGCTCCCGTCTCCCTACAAGAACGCCATCCATAGCACTCATGCTTATCTTGCATATTTTAGAGTATCCACTTTCACTTTTCTATGAAGTGTATAGGCAACCCAGAGGTCCTTTACCGCGGACGCGGCTATTCTAATAGATCATATTAACCCTGCAGGGGTGTACTTCTTCACATACGCTCTCGCCACTTACCGCTATGTACACGTCATGTATCTCGGCAACCTTCAAGCGGAATCCTGGCGAGGGTGTCGGCCACGACCTGACTAACCACGCAAGACTCTAGTCTAGGTTTATCGCCTATTCGGGTTCCATCCGCAAGAAGATCCGGCCGAGGTGTCGCTCACGGCCCCAAATGATGTGAGCAGGGTTCCCAAGCCCACCATCCTGGTTCCACTTGGTACACCGTGCCACTGCACCTAGTCTGCCCCAAGCCCACCTGTACGGGGTGCCACTTGGTAGACTACTAGCACTACCTACAAACACCAGAAACTAGTTGTAACTCCTGGACAGAGATTAGGCTAATTAATAAGCTGAGAGGGGTCGAGTTACCAGAACCTAATGTGTGCTAGTAACTGTTCATGGATCATAAAAATAGAACTCAGTTTCTGAGGACGGCTTCAATGAGACAGCCCACCATGTACTCCTACATGGCCTCTCACCGCTACCTTTACCAAATCATGTTCACACACTTAGCTCACAACAGTAGGACATGTTCACACACTTCCAATTCATTCCCGATGAATCAGACCTGACACAACTCTAAGAAATAGCAGGCATGACAAACAAGCATGAATGAGTAGGCACATCAAGGCTCAAACAACTCCTACTCATGCTAGTGGGTTTCATCTTGTTACTACGGCAATGACAGGTCATGCAGAGGAAAGGGGTTCAACTACCGCAGCATGTAACAGTTGAATCGTTGTTGTCCTAATGTAGTAAAAGAGAGCAGGAGGAAGAGAGTGGGATTGTATCGAAATAAACAAGGGGGTTTTGCTTGCCGCGCACTTCTGAAGATAATATAGTTTCTTCATCGGTGTCATCGAACTCATCATCGAAACCACGTCTATCGAGAGGGAACGAATACCGGCAACACAGAAGGAAACACAATCAATGCAATGCAACAATTGTGATGCATGATCATGACATGGCAATATGCTTTGGTTTGAGCTAATGGAACTAGCAGCAGGTTAATGAAGTTGGTTTGAATCTAAGATTCAAATTCAAACTCCATATATGACATTTCAAATGCCATTAATTCAAATTGTTGTATACAGCATTTTTAAGTTGTTCGAACATGCACGATAATGCCATAAACAGATTCTTTGGATTTTTCTGATCATTTTTCATATATAATTTATTTCATTCTGAGTTACGGTTGATTTTATATGATTTTTAGAAGTTTATAACATTTTCTGAAATAAATAAACCATTTAGGATTTATTTAAATTCCAGAAGAATTGCTGCGTCAGCATGACGTCACTATGATGTCAGTGATCAATAGGGCCGGTCCAGGTCAAACTGACCAATGGGTCCCATGTGTCAGTGATATTAGACTAACTAATTTTAGTTAGTCCTAATCCTAGGTTAATTAGCAGGGTGGGCCCCACGTGTCATAGACCCAGGGGGTCAAACTGGGGGCAACCCGGGTCAAACTCGCCAGAGTTGACCCAGGGCTCGTCACCGACAAGGCCAGGGAGGTGCGGGTCTCATGCTTCGGCGACCAAAACAACGGCGGAGCACATCTACGTGACGCGGGGAGTGAGCCGCATCGAGTGGTGGCAGTGTGTGGACCTGGGGTGGCCGGAATCAGCACCGGCGACGACCTTGGCGGTCACCGGATTTCGGGCGAGGTCGAACCCTTTTTTAGGGGGCATGGCGAGGTGCGGGGAGTGGTGCTACAGCATCCTGGGAGTGCGGTGAGTGCGATGACGTGCTCGGTTTCGAGCAAACGTGGTTGTGGCCACGGAGACGATGAGCAGAGGAGGCGGTGCATGCGGGCGAGCTCGGTGTGGTCGCTACGAGGCACGAGAGCGAGAACAGGGAGTATGGGGAGGTAGCTGAGCTCACGGCGATCACGGCGGAGCAGACGGTGAGGTCGGGATGAGCTGTTGCGACAGTGGTGGCGAAGGGGGTCTCCGGCGGTGTTCGGTGAAGACGAGGTCGATGGAGATGGTGCAGAGCGTGCGAGCGCTCGGAGCTCGGCTAGCTTGGCGTAGCGTATGATGGCGAAGCTCAGGGACATGACGGGGCGGCGCGAGGACGACGGTGGCTGCGGGAACTACGGCGGCGCGGGCGCGGCGGCGTCGGCCATGGTGAGGAGAGGCGAGGGAGAGAGCAGGGGGTGTGTGAGGTGTCCATGGGGTCGGGGCGGCGCCGCGGAGGCGTTTCGAGGCGCGGGAGAGGCAGGCGAGCAGGAAGGTGGTGTGGCGCATCGCGCGCACGTGCGTTGTCTCCCTCCTCTGCCTAGTGGCAGAGGTAGGTGATGACTGGCACGGCCAGGTGGGCCGGCCCAGCCTGGTAAGTGGCCTATGGCCTTTCTCTCCCTCTCTTTATTCTGTTTTACATTTTCTGTAGTTTGTTTTGATTTTGTTTTAGACACTAAATCATTTGTGTTGCTTCTGATAATTCTTGTAGGGACTAGTTGGATTATTTCAAATTCCCTCACCAAAAATCAGAAGTATTGGAGCTACTAAACATTTTATATGAATTAATAACCCCAATTCAACTACAATATGAATTGATTCAAAAATCCAAATGTCATGGAAAAATGTGCATCATCTCTGGTTACTGTTTCCAGCATTTTCCAAAAATGATGAACATTTTTTAAGGCCATTTGGGTTCATTGAAAAAATATTTTTAGTTGAACCTATTTGAATTTGTTCAGTGCTAGGGCTTCGTCATCCCCAATTCAAATTTCCTTTGAAATTTAAACATGATGCATGGATGCAGATGCAACTAATTACAAACAATTCTGGGGCTGTGACAAATAGTAGTGGGAGCGAACTCAACAAAATAACTATCAGGTGATCGAAAATTAAAATCATGATGTCAAGTTTCATGGTTATCATTATTCTTTATAGCATACATTTATCACCATAATCATCATAGATAGGAACTTTGTTCTCATAATCAACTGAAACCTCTTCCGAAATAGTGGAATCATCACTAAATAAAGTTATGACCTCTCCAAACCCACTTTCATCAATATAATCATCATAAGTAGGAGGCATGCTTTCATCATAATAAAATTTCTCATCAAAACTCGGGGGACCAAAAATATCATCTTCATCAAACATAGCACCCCCAAGCTCATCATTAGCATCATGGATACTCAAACAATTCATACTAACAACATTGCAATCATGCTCATCATTCATGCCAATCATTTTATTGAATTCTTGTTCTATCAATTAAGCATAATTTTCCTTTCCATCATTTTCAAGAAAGACATGATAAAGGCAAATAATATGAGGCCACCTCAATTCCTCCATTTTTATGGTTTTCTTTTGTAAACCAAACTAGTGATAAAACAAGAAACTAAAAGATTCAATTGCAAGATCTAAAGATATACCTTCAAGCACTCACCTCCCCGGCAACGGCGCCAGAAAAGAGCTTGATGTCTACTACACAACTTTATTCTTGTAGACTCGTGTTGGGCCTCCAAGCGCAGAGTTCTATAGGACAGTAGCAATTTTCCCTCAAGTGGATGACCTAAGGTTTATCAATCCGTGGGAGGCATTGGATGAAGATAGTCTCTCTCAAACAACCATACAACCAAATAAAAAAAGTCTCTTGTGTCCCCAACACACCAAATGCAATGGTAATTTATATAGGTGCACTAGTTCGGTGAAGAGATGGTGATACAAGTGTAATAATGATAGTAGATATTTATTTTTGTAGTAGGAACAACAAAAAACAACAAGGTAGCAAGTAACAAAAGTGAGCACAAACAGTATTGCAATGCTTCAAAATGAGGCATAGGGTCCGTACGTTCGCTAGTGCAATCTCTCAACAATGCTAATATAATTGGATTGTATAACCATCCCTCACGTGAGATGAAGAATCACTCCAAAGTTCTTATCTTGTGGACCACATAATAACAAAAATTTTGTAGGGTATGAAACCACCTCAAAGCTATTCTTTTCGATTATTATATCCTAGAGTTCATACTAAAATAACACCACATGATACACATCAACCAACTCTAGTGTCACCTAGATACTCCAGTGTCACCGCGAGTATCCGTGAGTTGATTATACGATATGCATCAAACAATTTCAGATTCATAATACTCAACCCAACACAAAGAACCTCAAAAATTTCCGCAAGATTTTTACCGGACAAACAAAGATGAGAACGTGCATCAACCCCTATGCATAGATTGCTCCAATGTAACCTCGGGAATCCGCAAGTTGAGTGCCAAAACACATATCAAGTGAATCAATATGATCTCTCCATTGTCACCAAGGGTATTCATAGCAAGACATACATCAAGTGATCTCAAATCCATAAAAGTATTTAGTCCAATAAGAACAAAATCTCAAAGGGAAAACTCAATTCACAAAAGGTAGAGAGGGGAAAAGATCATATGATCCAACTATATTAACAAAGCCCACTATACATCAAGATCGTGACATCTCAAGAACATGATATATATATATAGAGAGAGAGAGAGACATTGAACACATAGCTACTGGTAAAAACCCTTAGCCCCGAGGGTGGAGTACTCCCTCCTCATCATGGTGGCTGCCGGGATGATGAAGATGGCCACCGGTGATGATTTCTCACTCCGGCAAGGTGCCAGAATGGGATCTAGATTGGTTTTTGTGGCTATAGAGGCTTGCGGCAGTAGAACTTCTGATCTAGGGTTATTTCTGATGATTTCTCTATTTATGGCGACCACCGGCCCAGACCCCTCCTCCGCCGCCCCGCCCTCCCCTCGACCTCACACCACTGCCATGCTTGGCAGTGCCCCCCGGCCATCCCTTTAAGCCAGGCCGACCTCCTGATTGGGCGCCTGTAGCTCCTAGGCCCCACACACCCCTAAGACAAACACCGAGGCGCTGCTTCCCTGGCGTAACAGGCGGACTATAGGGCCTGTTATGCTAGGGAATGCTTCCTTTAATTGGGAATCAACTGACCAGGAATTGAAATCCAGGTGGGCGACGGACCTTTAGCTAAGGTGCAATAGTATATGAGTAGAAACCATCTACATCGCGAGTTACTAGGAACATCTAGTATCAGGAAGAAGGTGCAGGAAGAAGTGGTTAAAGCACAAGTGCTCCCTGGGTGATTTTGGTAATTAATGTCAACATATCTCTTGTTGGACTAATACTTCTACCTAGTATATTTCAGATAAGTTCAACATTGGAGTGGCAGGACAAGAGGATGTGGAACCCCTTCAATATGATAAGGACAAATATTGGCAAAAGCTCATGACTCTACATTTTCATTTTAGTGATCCAAGATCACATTGACTCCATAGGAAAGAAAATACTATTAAAAGGGGATGAGGTGTTTCTTAATGGCTTGCTTGCTCAAAGTGCTTAGTGGTATGCTCCAAATCCCTCAACCACTTTCTCATTTCCACTCATGTCCTAAACCTAAAGTCAAACTCGTCCCCACTGATTTGAATCATCTAGCGCCACCGAGTTCACTTGACATAGCCCCTGCCATAAACCCTAATCAGTTCGATCTCACCGATGGGATCTCGGTCTCACCGAGATGGCCTTGCAAACTCCTTGTTACCTATTGCAGTTATTTCAGTCTCACCGAGATAGGCAATCGGTCCCACCGAGTTTGCTTGACCAAGTCTCTGTTTGGTTATTGCTGAAACCAGTCTCACCGAGTTCATGCAATCGGTCTCACCGAGATGTGGTTTTTCCCTAACCCTAGCACATCGATCCCACCGAGTTGACTTGTTGGTCCCACCGAAATGCCTAACGTTCACATTTTGAACCAAGTTGGTCTGACCGAGTTTAACCATTCGGTCCCACTGTGTGTAACGGTTAGATTTTGTATGCAGGCTATATATACCCCTCCACCCCCTTCTCCATAAGTGAGAGAGCAATTAGAACATGCCTACACTTCCACTACTCATTTTCTGAGAGAGAGCCACCTACTCATTTGTTAAGAATCTTGATCTCTAGCCTTCCCCAAGTTGCTTTCCACTCAAGTCATCTTTCCACCATCGCCAAATCAGTGAGAGAGAGTTGAGTGTTGGGGAGACTATCATTTGAAGCACAAGATCAAGGAGTTCATCATCAACACACCATCTATTACCTTTTGGAGAGTGGTGTCTCCTAGATTGGTTAGGTGTCACTTGGGAGCCTCCGTCAAGATTGTGGAGTTGAACCAAGGAGTTTGTAAGGGCAAGGAGATCGCCTACCTCGTGAAGATCTACCCTAGTGAGGCAAGTCCTTCGTGGGCGATGGCCATGGTGGAATAGACAAGGTTGCTTCTTCGTGGACCCCTTCGTGGGTGGAGCCCTCCATGGACTCGCGCAGCCGTTACCCTTTGTGGGTTGAAGTCTCCACAAATGTGGATGTACGATAGCACCACCTATCGGAACCATGCCAAAAATCTATGTGTCTCCAATTGCATTTGCACACTCCGATCCCATCCCTTTAATTTCTTGCAAGTTGCACCCTTTACTTTCTGCTGCTCATACATTCTTTGCATGCTTTCTTGAATTATATAGTGAATGCTTGAAATTGTGCTAATTTGCAAGCTCAACTTGAAAAACCTAAAAACTGCAATCTTTACTTGTTGTGGGTCTAATCACCCCCCTCTAGACATCTCTTGTCGATCCTTTCAATTGGTATTAGAGCTTTGGTCTCCATTGCTTTGGTTTAAACACCATTGGAGGAACATGGATGAGTCTACGATTGGGAGTATTAGACGTAAAGTGCCTCTGCTTGATGGAGAGTTCTATAGTGAGTGGAAAAATGAGATGCTTGGAATTTTTCATGAATATCACTTGAACAAGCACATTACTACTCCTTGTGAACCCCTTTGACCCCTTGCATCCTACCCCTGATGAGTCTCTTAACATGATTCGCAATCTTAGAACTATCAATCTTATCACTAGAGGTTTGCCTAGAAATTTGATTGGTTGCTTGCCAACTATTGATTGTGCTTATACTATATGGAGATTTCTTGAGGAACGATTTCTAGACTATTCCTTGAAAAACTTATATGAGATTCTTCACAAGTCCATTGCTTTGAATAAGATGAATCCCAATGATCCTAAGTTTGGAGATTGTTTATTTGAGCTTTGTGACCTTACGCATGCCAAAGGAGATGTTGGAATCATTAGCAATATCATTTCCGAAGTCATTAGAATTCATAGAGATGCACATTGTCATGATCACAAAACTAATGAATCACACTCTCTAGGAAATGATCAATCACAAGATGATGTTGAACATGGATACTATGATGAGGATAATGATAGTGACTATGAGCTCGATGAGTCTATGAGACACTTTGGTCTTATGGCTAACCTTCATGGCAACATGGCTGGGGGAAATGAATGGGTTCTTAATAATGGATATACCGATCACATGACTGGAGACAAGGATATCTTTCGTGAGCTTGATGAAAATGATGAACCTCGGAAGTATCTCACTTTTGGTGATATATCAAGGGGTAAGGTGGTTGGCCTTGGTAAGGTGGCCATCTCACATGACAGCTCCATACAAAATGTTATGCTCGTTGAATCTCTTGGCTACAATTTACTTTCTGTATCTAGACTAGCCAATTTCGGTTTCAATGTCCTATTTACTGAAGTAGATTGCCAAGTGTTTGGAAGAGATAATCATAATATAGTCTTTACCGACATATGTAGTGGTGATCTATACATTGTTGATTTCACTAAAAAGGCTCAACCTAGAACTTGCTTAATTGCTAAAACCTCTAAAGGTTGGTTGTGGCATAGATGGTTAGGTCAAGTGGACATGTGAAATCTTGACAAGCTTATTAAAGGTGATTGTATCCTTGGTGTTAAAGATGTTGTATTTGACAAGGATAGACTTTGTAGTGCTTGCCAAGAAGGAAAACAAGTTGGAGGAAGTTATCCCGTGAAGAACATCATGACCACGAGAAGACCACTTGAGCTACTTCACATGGATCTTTTCGGTCCCAATGCCTACAAGAGTCTCGCTGGAAACTCATTTGGTCATTGTTGATGATTTTTCAAGATTTATGTGGGTGTTCCTTCTTGATGATAAATCGCAGGTCCAAAAGATCTTCAAAAACTTCGCTAGGAAGGCCCAAAACCAATTTGAAGTGAAGATCAAGAAGGTTCACAGCGACAATGGAACGGAGTTCAAGAACTAAATGTGGACACCTTTCTTGACGAAGAAGGGATTTCACATGAGTTCTCAGCTACATACACACCTCAACAAAATGGAGTTCTTGAGAGGAAGAACCAGACGCTCATCAAAATGGCAAGAACGATGCTTGATGAGTACAAGACGCCAAAACACTATTGGGCGGAAGCGGTTGAGATAGCTTGTCATGCAACAAATCGTCTATATCTTCACAAGGTACTCGGCAAGACGGCATACGAGCTTCTCACCGGTAACAAACCCCAAGTTGGATACTTTTGGGTATTCGTCTCAAAGTGCTACATGCTTCATAAGCATCGACGTTCGAAATTTGCCCCTAAATCTCATGAAGGTTTCCTACTCGGTTATGGCTCAAACTCTCCCGCATACTGTGTCTACAACAATTTCACCCGAAAGGTTGAAGAGATGGTAGATGTGAAGTTTGATGAATCTAACGGCTCGCAAGTAGAGCAATTACCAATTGATGTAGGTGACAAAGATCCTTTAGAAGCTATACAAGACTTGTCTATTCACTACAAAAAACATACACTTCTGTGATGATACGTGTTTGTCACAATAGGTCACTTTTTTTCATGCATCTCCTCTCCCCTTTCCCTCTACCTCAACCCCCTGCCTGCAGCGCTAGGGTTCCTCCAGCAAACCGTCGCCACTGGTCCCATCTGGCCTGGTCCTCAATGATGCTCTGTCCAGCTAGGCTACATGGCCGGTTGGTAGGGCCAAATCTGTCCAGCTGCTCCTCCCTCTAGCGCTGCCCCTCATTCTCATGGTCTATAGCAGCTGCTCCGCTGTGGTCCGTCCAACGCACTACTCCGGCGGGCACCGCACAACTACGGTTGATGCCACACTGCGGCAGAAGGCACCTCCTTCCCCCTCCCCTCCTCCCAGGCCGTGGCCTTGAGGTGCTTTTGAAGGATGATATCATCCAACAAGGTGAGGATCTCCTCTGATTTTTTGCCAAATTTTTATCCTGATCCGCTATACGATGAAATGCTATGAGCTGCTTCTGCTGCTACTATGTGATGCATTGCTATGAGCTGCTCCTGCCGCTGCTATATGATGAATTGCTATGAGCTTCTGCTACTGTATGATGAATTGCTATGACCTGCTACTGGTATATGGTGAATTGCACATTGCTGCTGCTGCTGTCTGATGAGTTGCTATGAGCTGCTACTGCTGCTGCTATATGATGCTTTCAGGTGTTGCTGCTATATGATAATAACCAGCCACTTGGACGATCAAATTTCGATAAATAATTGTTCTTCATTTAAATTTAGGTCATGGTTCTTCATTTAAATTAGGCAATGGGATCTCTATGGAAGACATTGATCAAAGTAGATTGTGCCAAGTAGATGGTATCTTCGTATTTGCATTTTGAACAAAATATTTATGGTATGTTTTCCTACCATCTTAATTACTGCACTGGGTTCAATTTCTGATGTTTGCAAGTCAAATTAATTTTCATATGGACAGCAAAATGACAAAATATAATGCAATTTAGACTTTTCACTGACCACAGATAAGCTGAAAAGACAGGCAATGAAAAGAACTGGTTGTCTTATTACCTAGAGCTTATGTTCAAAGGTGCTTATTTTCTTAGGATAACTCGAAATAACTATCCCCAAGAAACTTGGCCAATAGAAGTGACATACAAATAACATGTCACGATGATTGCAATGGGAGAATCTTGCAAGAGAACTGGGCCAGAGTGACTTACCATAGCACACTATATAGGCTCACCGCTGCCTCTCCTTTTTTTGTGATGTTCCATGAAATTGCCACATACATCTTGGACTTTTTCATCGTGTAACCCTATCTACAAGTTGACACGGCTAGTTTCAGACATCTCTACATGATAATACATTGCATATCCCTTGCGCATATTTAAACCACCAATTAACGATTGTGTGCTTAGCATATACTAGCCATGACTCTGTGTGCTAGACTAGTAGGCACTCTAAGGGAGCCTAATGTAGTGCACTAGAATTCCTACATGCCACCCATGATTTTGTGTAATGTACTACCTCTTTTCCAGCGAGTATCATGTATGACATCTACATGTGTAATTTAGCAGCCAGTAGTAGAAATCATTGTCTGCACAAAGGGATTACTGATCGAAAATCCTAACAAAGCACGCTGGCAAGCACACAACAATACAAGAGAGAGAGACGCACATACAAGATTATAGCAATGCCTCAGTCCAGGATCTTGGTTGGCCAAGCTGTTAGATTCAGAAGAAACATCGTCCTTGTAGTTTTTGCGAGATGCATAGCATGTAACCGCGACCTGTTAGTATATTTGAAGTACATCTGGCAGGTGATGTTGGACGGGTTTAAAGCTGACAAGTGCCTAGGTTGTGGCAGCTGCTTGGCATCTTGCCAGACGGTAGGAATCAGGTTAGAAACATAAGGGTGATGACACTGCGCTAGCTGTCGGGTCCGGTAAGGAGATCTAGAACCATCGAGTAGAGTGTTTGTGGAGCGGCTCTGGAAGGGTGGACTACGGTGTGGGCGAAGCGAATCTGAGGCCGTGGACGAGGGCGTCGGTGAAGCTGCTCTGGTGGTTGGGTTCAGGATGATGTCGATGATGTGGATCTGCGGCCATGGACGGGGCGTCAGAAGCTGCTCTGATAGGTTGGATGAGGGTGCGACGAAGCGGATCTGAGGCCGTGGACTTGTGCATTGGAAAAGCGGCCCCATTAGGGTTGAGAATGGTGTAGGCGAAGCTACTCCGGTAGGGTTGACGATGGTGTCGGTGAAGCGGCTCCGGTAGGGTTGATGATGGTGTCGGCAAATCGGCTCCGGTAAGGTTGAGGAAGGTGTCGGCGAAGAGGATCAGAGGTCGTCGACGGGGGCGTCGGTGGGGCGGCTCCGGGGGGTGTGGATGAAGCGTCTCCTATGGGGAGTATGAAGGAGCCGCTGCAGATGCGCTGCGGTTGATGAGAGTACCGGCGAAGCAGATCTGGCGCCATGGACAAGGCCGACACTGAATGGGTTGTGGTACAGTGGTGGATGAGCATTCTACTTGTTTCTAGGGGAGGTGGGAGGGGTAGATGCAGCCGTAGATGCAGGTCTAGTGAGGTGGACACCGTTGGAAGTGAATGGGCTCTGGTACGTCTGTGGATGGGCAGTTGGGTTTCGAGAGGGGAGGGGTAGAAAGGCCGATGAAGTACGGACGGTGTGATGTAAGATGCTCTGGTGCTGTGGAGTTAGTCATTTTAGTGGGAGGGGGAGAGGAAATGGGGTGTCGTGTGGTGGGGGGAACCAGAAGTTATCCAAGCAGCCTTGACCTATTATGTAAATGAGTGCCACATTGTAACTGTTGTTCTCCGTGCACCAAGGACAAAAGGGGAATTTGGCATGCTAAAGACTAGGCGGTGAAAATTTTAGAAGGAGGCGGGAGATTTTGCCGCCCGCGGGATCGTTCGTATCCAGTTTCAACTAATTTTGGATAGTGTTAGCAGGAAGGTCATGCAAGACTGTGTACACGAGGCACACGTCAGCAGTTAACAACTGGTGTGAAGTCCACCCCAAAAATAAAAGACAATAAATCGGGATGATGCACCGATAACTTGGACGTTCACACAGGCGCGGCAAATCGTATGGGTGTAGAGGCGCGTTCACAAAAAAGGGATCAAACATTCAACCTATGTATTTCTCGTGTAAATATATAATTTCACTACTGGAATCTGGCAATTTGTCGTCTGCCACTGTCGGTGTCAAAACCGGCGGATCTCGGGTAGGGGGTCCCGAATTGTGCGTCTAAAGCTAATGGTAACAGGAGGCAGGGGACACAATGTTTACCCAGGTTCTGGCCCTCTCGATGGAGGTAATACCCTACTTCCTGCTTGATTGATCTTGATGATATGAGTATTACAAGAGTTGATCTACCACGAGATCATAGAGGCTAAACCCTAGAATCTAGCCTATGATTATGATTGTTGTTGTCCTATGGACTAAACCCTTTGGTTTATATAGACACCGGAGGGGTCTAGGGTTACACAGAGTCGGTTACACAGAAGGAGATCCACATATCCGAATTGCCAAGCTTGCCTTCCACGCAAAGGAGAGTCCCACCCGGACACGGGACGAAGTCTTCAATCTTGTTTCTCCACAGTCCAACAGTCCGGCCAAAGTATATAGTCCGGCTGTCCGAGGACCCCTTAATCCAGGACTTCCTTAGTAGCCCCTGAACCAGGCTTCAATCACGATGAGTCCGGCGCGCAGATTGTCTTCGGCATTGCAAGGCGGGTTCCTTCTCCAAATACTCCATAGAAGATTTTAAACACAAGGATCGTGTCCGGCTCTGCAAAACAAATTCCACATACCACCGTAGAGAGCACAATATACCACCAATCTAATCTGCTAACAACTTTTCATAGTGTGACATCATGCTGCGGCCCAGTCATTATGCGAACCGTTTTTCTCAACCTGCCACCGCACATATCGCGAGGCGGTTTTATTGGCATGTCTTGTCAAAGCAGAGATCGTGTCCCCTTATCACAGGATTCTCATCAATATGGGTGTGGATAACCCAACCGCGCCATCAATCATGCCGCTTGGGGAATAAGCGAGCTTACCGGGCAAGTGGGGAGGTGCAGGATCCATGTGGCCTTCATAAGGAGATAAGAACTCCCCTTTTTCACCCACGCCTTCTTCTTCCTCTGCTTATCCATTCATTCTTGCTCGAGCTCCAACGCCCAAGCATTCGTCTTCTCCGCCCACAAAGGCCCTCCGAAAATGTCCGGATCAGGAGCAAGAGGCAAGTGGATGGCCTCTACCGTCCGAGAGAAGGATATCAAAAAGCTTCGGGAGGTCGGGTATCTGGCCAAGAAAATCAGCCATCATCTCCCGACGGCGGGACAGATCGTCCCAACCCTAGAACCCCATGAGAGGGTTGTATTTCTCCCTCACTTTGTCCGTGGTCTAGGGTTTCCCTTCCACCCGTTTGTTCGCGGCATCATGTATTACTACAGGATCGATTTTCATGATCTATCCCCCAATTCCTTCCTCAATATCTCGACATTCATAGTCGTGTCTGAGGCCTTCCTCCGCATTTCACCACACTTCGGCTTATGGCTGAAGGTTTTTAATGTGAAGCCCAAGGTAGTGAGTGGCGAGCATGCTGAGTGCGGAGGTGCCATGGTGAGCAAGATGCCCAACATCACATGGCCGTCAGGTGCTTTCAATGATTCCGTCAAAGAGTGGCAGCAGCAGTGGTTCTATGTCACTGAGCCACGCGACCCAAAATGGGCCGCCGCTCCCGAATTCTGATCCGGAGCTCCCCTGCGGCTTACGTCCTTGCCCAAGAAAGACCTGAACTGGTCTTCGTCCGACGAACTATCGGTGCTCCAGACGCGTGTCAAGGATATGGAAGAGAAGAATATCAAACTTGTCAATGTAGTCCAGGTGATGTTTGTCCACTGGATTCTTCCTTGTCAACACAGGTCTTGCAATTTATGGGAATTCGACCCGGCCAAGCACTAGACCCTACGAGAGCTCTTCGGCTCCTCGCACAAGGATATCTGGAAGGTGCTTTTTAAGTCCGGCAAATCGTGGCCGGACTCCGCCGAGGACCGCGGGTACCAACTGTCCCGCCCTGCAAGTTGGGTAAGTCATTGTACGTTGGAAGTTCATACGTTTCATTCGCATAACCCGAGGGAAATGCTTGATGTGTTTTCCACAACTCTCCTAGGGCTGGACGAAGAAGGCGGGGCGGATCTACTATCTGGCCCCACTGCCAGAAGAACCGGCCGGCCCACTTCTGACGAAGATGTTGGTCCTAGCGCCTTATAAGGCGCCAAAGAAGAAGGCCGAGAAGGAGGCCAAAAAGACCAGGGGCAGCCTTCGTCGCCACGGTGCTTCGGACACAATATCCGAAGACTCCGATGCCCGCTCTTCCTTCGGAGAGATCGAGGAAGAGGAGGAATACCAATCCCCAGCGAGGGGAGGAAAGAAAAGGATGGCCTCCACATCCTTGGAGGCCGATTCGCCTAAGAACGGAAAAACTCCCCTCCCGGAGGAGTCCACCGCCGCTACAGATAGCAGCCCGGAGTGGGATCCCGGGGTCCAGCCCCTGGTAAATTCGTGAGTATAAAATCCGAACACGCTTGCGTATCCAGATTCATTGTAGCGTGACGTTTTAACCATTGAGCCATACTTTTTATAGTCTGACGAGGTCCTGCACTGAACAATCCTCATCGGAGGGTTTATTGAGCTTGGATGCTATGGACAGCGGGACACGCTCGAAGGCCCCCTCCCCTAAACACGTGAGTGATACCGAGGCACCGTCCTAGAGGGACCTAGGCCAAGGAGAGGGGGAGAAGATCGCAAAGGTGGCACCCGAAGGTCAAACTTCAGGGGCCGAACACACATGAGAAAAGGCTCCCATGGATGTTACGGTGGGGGCTATCTGGAATTTGGCCCTCAGCCGGACACAGTTCCGGAGGCCATTACAGCTCCAGAATCAGGCAGGCAGCCTCCTGTTGCTGGAGGTGGTGCGCCTGTTCCACCGGCGACCTCTGTCAAACAAGAGGTGCCAGATACTTTATCGGCGGTGCTTAAGAGCGCCTCCATTGTTGAAGAGCACCGTGCCCTTGTGGGTGCGGTGATTGAGAAGATTTAGTCCGCTGAGTGGGGTCTGAATGATGCTTGCATCATCCTTATAACAGGCTTTGAGGTATGTTTTGTGAGGTTTCGAAGAGTGTCATAGTATAGATAGTTGCCCCTGATACACTGTTCGGTGGAAGAACCGGACAGAGGATCAAATATATGTTCGCAGGAGACTTACTTTATGGCATTTCTCCCTCTCTTTTTTATAAGCAGGCATCTGTAGCGACTGCCTCCTCTCATACTACGGAAGTCTCCGGACTGAAGCAGAGTCTGGAGCGGGCCGAAGAAGAACTTGGCCGCGTGAGGAAGCAGGTGGAGGATAACCAAGGTATGCAAAAAACCTTGCTCACGTTCAGCGCGAGTGAATAATTTAGTATGATAAAAATATGTTCATAATGTGCTCCAGGGGCGATGACCGAAGTCGAGGCTCTTAAGAAGGTTGTGGCCGAGGCCGAGAAAAAGGAAGTCGTGGAGCAGGCTCTTCACAAAAAGCACGAGGCCAGGGTTGTTGAAGCTGAGCGAGAGCTTCAAGAGGCCGTGAAGAAATGTGAGACCTTGGAACAGGGTTTAACGGAGAAAGAATCCAAACTCACCAAGGCTCATCAAGCCACACGCGATGCCCGGGAGGAAGCCCAAGGCGCCCTGTAGGAGATCAAGGAGGCGAGGAAGATCGCGGCGGGTAAGGCTCTTGCTATGCAAAGCAAGTATTTGGGGAGAAAATCACGTTACTAATTTGAGTTCGGATTTCTCCAGGGGTATTTGCGGAGTTGCCACGTAGCATATCTAATGCCGCACAATTCTATCGAGCTGACGAAAGGAGCACTATGGAGAAGCTCTTCAGGTCGCAGTATCTGGCGCAAAATTATCCAGTGCCATTTGCCGATCAGCTGAAACAGCTGATCGAACTGCATAAGGCGGCCTAACTAGCCATGAAGGTTTTAATTATCTGGCTATGGCCCGCCGAGCCAATTCCAAGCAGCTACTTTGGGCTCGTGAAGTGGCTTGTGAGTGTCTGCCCTCGACTCGAAGTCATCAAGTGGTCGGTCTGTATGGAGGGTGCGCGAATGGCCTTCGCCTGCGCAAAGGTTCACTGGGGGAAGATGGATGCAAAAAAGCTGATGACCGAGGGACCACCGGAGGGGAAGGAGCACCGCAAGCCTGAATTGTATTATGATAGTGTCCTGAAAGGATCCTTCCTTGCGGCGGAGCAATGCACCACGGACATTATATTTCCATGAATGCAGTCATGTTGTCCTTTGTAATGTTGAACAAGGCCATTTCTATTATTTATTGCCTGTTATTTGAAAGTTTTTTCTCCTGCGCGGCTGTTTTATATATTAATCCTGAGAGTTGGCTAGTCATCGGCTTCTGCCCCCACGTAGGAAATATGGGGGTGTTCGGGACAAACCTGAGCACTCTTTATCCCTGTTTTGGGTCCTTGAAGGAGGTGTTCAACACAACAAACCAGGCAATCGGACTACAAGGCTTTATCACTCTCACTTAGCCATAGGAGTTTGACAAAAGGAAGCTAGGCGCAGCCCCTGGTGTTCGGAAGACCGCATGAGGGGCTCTATAAGCACCTGATCGAAAGAAAAGCCGATCCATCGCACGCTGCATTAGTTATTGCATAATGCGGAAGAAATCCTTAAAGATTTTACATCCTCTTGAATAGCTGACCAGCTCTCGCCGTATCATGACAGCCAGTTTTCGGCTTTCTCTACTGAGGTGCTCGTCCGGAAGAACCGGGACACAATCGCAGTAGTTCTCCCTATGCCGCCTTAGCCGATATAGCGGAACGTAAGGCAGCAAAACATGGGAGCCGGGCAAACCCAACTACTGACCCAAGACATGATTCAGACCTGATGCATATAATGTTATAAGTTCGGGGTGCCGAACGACCGTGAAGGTGTTCGGACTTTATTGCCGTTATTATGGGTACAATAAAGCCCCTAGCATATGAAGGCATATCGCGATGTGCGGATGCCATTTGACAAAGAGTGTCAATGAGAAACAACAGCAGATAAGCATCATATAAAGCCACATTTTGTAATTGAATAACACGTCGATGCGTATGAGGACAGGTAATGTGATAAAAATGAATATGACTTCGGAACCTGCTGAGACCAGGCGGGAGGAGGCTGTGTGTGGATCCGGAGTGTGGTCTAATGGTTATCGAAGGGAATATCTAAGATTCCTTTGTGCGTTCAAGCTATTTCCATGTCGCCGGTCCTGGCCTACGCAAAAGTGAACCTGCAAAGAAAATGCAAGAAACGTTTGTGTGCCACGTAGCGGTTGAGCCGCAGTGTGTGCCTTATCCTAGTTTTGCCTCCGTTTACTGCCAGGGTGTTTTAATTGAGCTCCGGATGAGTCGGGCTATCCTGGCACGAAGTAGTTCGGACTCCTTTGACGGTGTCCGGGGGCTTGGTCGTCGACTTGAGGTTCGATTGAGAGATGCCACTCATTGCTTCTGCTGTTAAGGCGGCGGTATATTCTTCGGCACAGAAGGGGAGTTCAGCCTTGCCATTAACTGTTATGACTCCACGCGGACCGGGCATCTTTAGTTTATGGTAGGCATAATGTGGCACCGCGTTGAATCGAGCAAACGCGGTTCGTCCGAGCAGTGAATGGTAATTACTCTGAAAGGGGACGATGTCAAAGATTAACTCTTCGGTACGGTAATTGTTCGGAGATCCGAAGACTACCCCCAGAGTAATGGAGCATGTACAACGGGCCTCCACACCTGGTATAACACCTATAAAGGTGGTCTTAGTGGGTTTGATTATCGAAAGATCAATACCAATCTTGTGCACTGTGTCCTGATATAGCAGGTTTAGACTACTGCCTCCGTCCATAAGGACTCGTGTGAGGTGGAACCCATCAATTATTGGGTCAAGGACTAGTGCGGCTGGATTGCCCTGATTGGTATTGGTCGGACGATCCGTATAGTCGAAGGTGGTCGGCCGCAGTTTATATTGTGGGGCGACTCGCTTCGCTGAGTCGACATTCCTAAGAGTGCACACCCATTCCAGCTTGGGAATGTGGGTGGCGTTTATCATGTTCACCGTTTTGATTTGCGGGGGAAATTTCTTTTGCCCTCCTCTGTTCAGTGATCGGGGCTCCTCATCATCGTCATCGCTTTGAGACCCCTTCTTGTTTTCAGCAACGGACCTGCTAGCTTGTTTGAAGACCCACCATTCTCTGTTGGTATGATTGGCTGGTGTTCCTGGGGTGCCATGAATTTGGCATGGACGGTCGAGTATGCGGTCCAGACTGGACGGGCCCGAATTGTTCTTTTGGAATGGCTTTTTCCACTGACCGGACTTAGAGCCGCTGAATCCGGCATTGACTGGCGTGTCTTCGGCATTATCACCATTTCTGCGACGCTTGTGTTTGTTGCGTCGGGGCTTTCCGTTGCTATCTCTGGCCTCTGATGTGCCAGGATTGTTTGCTGTGGTGTTGCTACGAGCCAACCAGCTATCCTCACCCGTACAAAAGCGGGTCATGAGTGTCGCGAGGGCTGCCATGGACTTCGGCTTCTCTTGGCCGAGGTGTCGGGTAAGCCACTCGTCACGGATGTTATGCTTAAAGGCTGCTAGGGCTTCGGCATCCGGACAGTCGACAATTTTGTTATTTTTAGTTAGGAACCGAGTCCAGAATTTCCTGGCTGACTCTTCGGGCTGTTGGGTTATGTGACTTAAATCATCAGCATCCGGTGGTCGCACATAAGTGCCCTGGAAGTTATCCAGGAATGCATCTACCAGGTTCTCCCAACTTCCAATGGAGTTTGCCGGCAAACTATTCAGCCAATGCCGAGCCGGTCCCTTGAGTTTTAGTGGGAGGTACTTGATGGCGTGTAGATCATCCCCGCGGGCCATGTGAATGTGGAGAAAGAAATCTTCTATCCATACTGCGGGGTCTGTAGTCCCATCATAGGGCTCGATATCCACACAGTTCAAATGAGTCTGATTTGTTGTATTCGGCCTGGCCGGATTTGTTTTTAGTATATCCGCGTGACAGTCATCGTCTCGCATTGGGGCGCGCCCCCGTGATCCGTAGATCGATCTTGGTTTTCCTGCTTTGTTTTCCAATTTTTCTCGCGGGTCATGCGTGGAGCCCCGAACCTTCGTGTTTTTTCTTGTTTGGCGACGGTGTGCGGGCTGGACTTCGGGCTGATACACCGCTTTGTCTCGGCCACGAGGTGGCAGATCAGCCGCATCCTACGCTGGTAGTGTAGGCTTTAATGCCTCCTCTTCGAGTTGAGGTAGCAACCTGCACTTTGGGTAACTTTTCATTGGGCGCTCGAGTCCATATTCCTCGGCTGCCAGGACCTCAGTCCATCTATCGGTTAGCAAATCTTGATCAGCTTGAAGCTGCTGCTACATTTTCTTCAGGCTTTTTGTAGTGGCCGGCACTTGAAGCGCTCCTGCTTGACGGGATCCTCATGCACAATGAATTCTTCATCACCGAGGCTCACCTCGTCTTCGGAGAGGGGCATGTAATTGTCATCCTCTAATTCTCCATCCATTGCCTGTTCCTTAGGGCTAGCTTGCCCATCCTCCCGTTCGACCTGCTCGAAGCCTGGCTGGGCGGGATTGTTTTCATCTTCGGCATTATCCGGAGCATTATTGTCTCTTGTGCTGGTATCGCTATTTTTGCTATGACGAGGCTTAGAGCGGCGCCGATGACGTCGGTTCTTAGATTGCTTCTCAAGGGGATTACCCTCCGTTGCCTCATCGCCATTGCTTTCTTTGGGTGTGTCCACCATATATATATATATATATATATATATATATATATATATATATATATATATATATATATATATCATATGATGAGGTGGTTGTCCAGCGCCCTGTGGGCGGTGGTTCCCGTTCCTCTCCGGCATCGTCGTCCATACCGTCGATGTCTTCGGAGTCGAAATCAAGCATGTCAGTTAAGTCGTCGATAGTGGCTATCAAGTGGGTGGTGGGTGGGAAACGAATTCCTTCATTGTCCGCTTCCCACTCAAGCCGGACATAGTTCGACCAAGAGTCTCCTGATAGGGAGAGGGATTTCAGTGAATATAGCACGTTGCCCAAGGGTGAGTGCTGAAAGATATCCGCGGAGGTAAACTCCATGATCGGTGCCCAATCAGATTTGATAGGCATGGATGCGCGCGGTTCGGAGCCTATGGCCGGAAACGAGTCCGAGGGTCTGATGACACATATCTCTTTGGAGGTGAAGTCTGTGTTCGCCTCTAGCGCCGATGAGTGTGCGGCCTCTGGGGCGGGGTCTATCTGCCCTTCCTCGGATGGCACGATCTGCTCCAGATCTAAGGCCAGGACAGCTGCAGGTGCGTTCTCCTGAACACTATCTGATGGCAGATCTAAGTCATGCTCGTCGTGACTGTACGGCGCACCTGTCATGAGCTTGAATCCGTCGAAGATCAAGTCTCTGCGGATGTCTCCAGTGTAGTTCAAGCTTCCAAACCTGACCTGATGGTCGGGGGTGTAGCTATCGATCTGCTCCAGATGGCCAAGTGAGTTGGCCCGCAGTATGAAGCCGCCGAATATGAAGATCTGTCCGGGAAGAAAAACCTCACCCTGGATCGCATCGTTGCAGATGATTGAAGGAGCCATCAAGCCTTATCATGACGACACAGTGGAACTGTCAATGAAAGCGCCAATGTCGGTGTCCAAACCGGCGGATCTCCGGTAGGGGGTCCCGAACTGTGCGTCTAAAGCTAATGGTAACAGGAGGTGGGGGACACAATGTTTACCCAGGTTCGGGCCCTCTCGATGGAGGTAATACCTTACTTCCTACTTGATTGATCTTGATGATATGAGTATTACAAGAGTTGATCTACCACGAGATCATAGAGGCTCAACCCTAGAAGCTAGCCTATGATTATGATTGTTGTTGTCCTATGGACTAAACCCTTTGGTTTATATAGACACCGGAGGGGTCTAGGGTTACACAGAGTCGGTTACAAAGAAGGAGATCTACATATCCGAATTGCCAAACTTGCCTTCCATGCAAAGGAGAGTCCCACCCGGACACGGGACGAAATTTTCAATCTTGTATCTTCATAGTCGAACAGTCCGGCCAAAGTATATAGTCCGGCTGTCCAAGGACCCCCTGATCCAGGACTCCATCAGCCACCTCTTTGTCGTGTGCCAGCTGATGGCAAAGAGGCACTTTGCCGTCCGCTTCCACAAAGCGGACGACAACGAAAGGGCTGATGGCAAAATGGGTATTTTCCGTCAGCTGATTCTTTGTCGTCAGCCAGTGGACGGCAAAGAGCTGGAAGGCAGACGGCAAAGGGCCAGGTGGGCCCCATAGGGCACGGCATGGCTAGATCAGGTTCTTTGTCATCCGCCAGTGGACAGCAAAGAGGAGACATAGGCCAGCCCTAAATGGCTGCCCACTTTGCCATCTGCTAGCAGATGGCAAAGAAGGCCCACTTAGCGGGACGTGCCATCTCCCCTCTCTCTCTTTCTCTGTCTCCCCTCCCCCACGCGCCTGCCTCTCTCCTTCCCCGCTGCTGCCGGCGCTGATGTCGCCCCCGCCAGCCAGCCCCGGACCCCGGACCCAGCCCCCGCCACCGTCCAGCCCTCCCCCCCCCCCGCGAAGAGGAACCTCGCCGCGCCCCATCGCCGAAGAAGCCAGCGCTAGGCCACCCTGGTGCCGGACCCCTCCCCGCGGCCCTGCGTCACCCCGTCCCGCAGCCGCCCCGCCCCACCGGCCGACCTCGCCCTCCACTGGTGATCCCCTACAGGTTTGTTCTCCCCCCTTTTTTAGTTTAGTTTTTTTTAGTTTCTTTTAGTTTAGTTTCTATTTTAGTTTTAGTTTTATTTTTAGATTTAGTTTTAGTTTTAGTTTTATTCCGTTTAGTTTTAGTTTATTTTAGTTTAGTTTATTTTATATTAGTTTTAGTTTTAGTTTAGAAGAAGAAGAGGAGTAGAAGTAGGAGGAGGAGGGAGGAGGAGGAGGAGGAGGAAGAAGAAGAAGAAGAAGAAGAAGAAGAAGAAGAAGAAGAAGAAGAAGAAGAAGAAGAAGAAGAAGAAGAAGAAGAAGAAGAAGAAGAAGAAGAAGAAGAAGAAGAAGAAGAAGAAGAAGAAGAAGAAGAAGAAGAAGAAGAAGAATAAGAAGAAGAAGAAGAAGAAGAAGAAGACCCTAAATGGCAAGTATCGTCGGTGCGAGATACATGTGACCGTCGGTGTCGAACACTACATCCACATCCCACAAGTGACGCCAGTGTCCGGCGTCCCAAAGCGCCGGGCGCCGGCTTCACTTGTGGGATGTGGATCTAGTGTTCAACGTCGAGCGCCACATGTATCTCGCACCGATGATACTTGCTATTTAGGGTTAATTAGGGGGTTCCTCGGTGTGGATGGTACCCTAATTAGTAAGTATCGTCAGTGCGAGATACATGTGGCCGTCGGTGTCGAATACTACATCCACGTCCCACAAGTGACACAGGGGTCCTGCGTCCAGCAGTAACAGTAATCGGCGTCGATGGCGGTCGAACACCATTGCAAATTCGTCTGGCAGCTTCAGAGATGACGATTGAAAGCTAAGTGTTGAAACTTGAAACACCGAAATTAACTCAGAGTTGGTTTGGTTGTTTGAAAATTTCAAAACTTGGCTTTAATCCTCATCACAGAAGCTGCCAGACAAATTCGCCAAGGTGTTCGACCATCATCGGCCACCAGAACTATTGTTGTGGGATGGCGGGCGCCGGCTTCACTTGTGGGATGTGGATGTAGTGTTCAACGTTGATGGCCTCATGTACCTTGCACCCATTGTAGTTGCTATTTAGGTTACCCGGGGACGAGCGGGTTAGAGGGTTCCTCGGTGTCGATGGAACCGTAAATAGCAAGTATCGTTAGTGCGAGGTACATGTGGCCGTCGGTGTCGAATACTTGCTATGTTACTCATCTTTCGATTTAAATATGCAGTTATTTCGTCGTTGCGAGGGTCTAGTGTACGACGAGCTCCGCCCCTACGTTCGTTGCTGAGCACAAATGACATCTCCTCCTCCCCCCTTCATTTGCTATGTTCCGGTCTTCATGACGATGAAACTTGCTAGCTATAGGTGTCAATCATCAGTATGTGTAACAACTATGCGTCTCCCATTCGAAAGGGTTACATCTATAAATATGCATGCATTTGCATATTTATAATCATGATTCTTTTGAATTGTCCAACGTTATCCATGGACAGCCCGAGTATGTGTAGATTGGGTTCGTTTTCCCATATGCTCAGCTGCGGATCCAATGCAGAATTTTGTCAGTGCCTCCGTGTTGTTCTCTGGGTACAAATCCTCTCTACTTATTGCCGAGGCGTGTATCAGGAGAATAGCGGGGAGGTGCTGCCGAAATTTTGCGTCGGATCCGGAGCAAAGCATGGGAAAACAAACCCGATCTACACATACTCGGGTGGGATTAGGATCTATCCTTACCTATTAGCGTGTAGGTTGCATGGACGTAATAAAACTAACAAACTCCATTAACTGATGGATATGGTTTGCCTAATTATGTATATATTTCTTGTGTGTCCAGTGGGAAGTCAATATGGTTGATCGTGCGTGGATGTACACTCATTACACTAGTCAGTATGTTTGGACCGAGGAATGGTTAACAAAAACTAAGGGGTTTATTAGAGCCGCATTTGCAAATGGCCAGGAATTTAGCAGGTGCCCATGTGTCCGGTGCGACAACTATAATCAGAGGGACGAGCTTCAAATGAGTAAACACCTGCAGAAGTTTGGTTTTACGCCTGGTTACACGGTCTGGACATTACATGGTGAGTCTGCCCAATGTGCCAGAGACGAGGTGGTTCGTCGTCGCACCGACGAGTATGGTACCGGGACCGCAGACATGGTGCAAGACTGTGACGATGCTCGGGACTCGGACGAGGAGATGGAGGAATCTGCAAAGGCCTTCACTGAAATGTTGGAGTCCTCAAAACGTCCTCTCCGCGAGCACACTGAGCTTTGTCAGCTGGATGCCATCTCACAAATAATGGCTTTGAAGGCTCAATTCAACTTGGGCAGAGAATGCTACGACGCGATGATGAGAGTTTTCGGACGATTTCTACCCAAAGGCCATGTGCTACCTCCAAACCTGTACCAGTCAGACAAAATTCTCCGTGCTCTTAAGATGCCCTATGAGAAGATACATGCCTGTGAGAAAGGATGTGTCTTATTTAGGCTTCAGTATGAGGACTTGAACTATTGTCCCATTTGCAATTCTTCCAGGTATGTTGTGGTAGACAACGGTATGGGTGAGAAGACGCAGACCAAAATACCCATTAATGTTTTTTGGTATATGCCAATCGTACCAAGACTTCAACGTCTTTTCATGGTCGAAGAGACGGCCAGACAGATGACATGGCACAAAACGGGCAAAAGAACCGAACTAGATGCAGATGGGAATGTGATGATGGTGCACACATCGGATGGTGAAGTGTGGAAGCGCTTCGATGCATTACATAAGGAAAAAAGGGCAGATCCAAGGCATCCTCGAGTCGCTGTCAGCACGGATGGGTTCAGTGTGTTTGGTCAGATGGTAGCCCCATACAGCTATTGGCCCGTGTTTGTCATTCCACTCAATCTCCCCCCCCCCCCTTGGCAGATTATGCAAAGAAAGAACATTTTCCTGACGTTGATAATTCCAGGGCCCAACTATCCGGGGAAGAATATGAATGTGTACATGCAGTCGCTTAAGGACGAATTGCAAGAAGCTTGGGATAATGGGTTCAAGACATACAATGCCTTTAGCAAACATAACTTCATAACGTGTGCCTGGTACATGTACTCGACGCATGACTTGCCAGCGTATGCGCTATTCGTTGGCTGGTGTGTGCATGGAAGGTTCTTGTGCCCCACATGCAAGGGAGCTCTTCAGTTTCATTGGCGGACGGCGGGGCGCAAGTATAGTTGCTTCGACTTGCATAGACAGTTTCTAGATCCTAGCCATAAGTTCAGGAAAGACAAGAAGAACTTCATGAAAGGTAGAGTTGTCAAACACTCTACACCACCTGCGTTGACAGGCCAACAGATCCTAGATCAGATAAATGCTCTCGAGCCAGATCCAGAGCGTCTAGGGTATTTTAAGGGGTATAATAAGGAACACGCATGGACTCACAAGACATGATTCTGGGATCTGCCTTACTTCAAAGACCTCCTTTGCCCACACAACATCGACGTGATGCACACTGAAAAGAATATCGCCGAAGCCATTTTTGGTACATTGTTCGGCATAGAGGGGAAATCAAAGGATAATACTAAGGCTAGAGACGATCTAGAGGAGCTCTATGATAGACCGTTACAAAACATGCAAGAACCGAAAGGAAAGCAGAACTGGAAGAAGCCAAAGGCATGGTTCAATCTTGGAAGGCCAGCTATGAAGGAAATTCTTTTGTGGGTAAAAATGCAGTTGATGTTCCCCAATGGATATGATTTGGTATGTATATGTGTTGGTATGCTTGTCGAAAGTATTTTCATGTGTGTGTGTGTGTGTATATGAAATTCTGTGAAATTGAATGAATTTAAGAAAAAACAGAAAAAGAAGGGCTATACAGGATCTTTGCCATCTGCTAGCGGACGGCAAAGCTCTTTGTCGTTCGCTAGAAGATGGCAAAGAGGACACATGGCAGTCACCTGTGCAAACTGGCAACACTCGCTACCTATTTGGTTATTTTGCCGTCTGCAAGCGGACGGCAAAGTTACCAAATAGGCCTGGCAAACAGGGCCATCTATGCCGTCTGCTGGCCGAAGGCATCGCTAGCCACGTGGCAGCATCCCAGTGCTGCCCTAGCTAAGCTCTTTGCCGTCCGTCAGCGGACGGCAAAGAGCTTTGCCTCTTTGTCGTCGGCTGGCAGATGGCAAAGAACGCCGTTAACCGTTAATGGCTCTCACCTCACACCGCTGCCATCTGTCGTCGTTGCCGTCTGCTGGCCTCGGATGGCTGACGGCACAATCCTTTGACGTCCGTTTCTACGAAGCATACGGCAAACAAGGCCTTTGCTAGCACGTGTTCAGCCGGACGGTTTTCCATCCCCTAGCTGACAGCAAAGGCTTTTTCCATCCGTGATCCATGCCTTTACCGTCCACCATGATATAATGCATTGACGTGTTATTGTAGAGGCACACAAAAAGAAATGGATATTGTAGTCACAAAAAAGAAATGGATATTGTAGGCCGCTACTTAAAAGTGTTACCTCTTAAGATTACATAGCCTCCATTTCATAAATTATGTACCCGTTGAATTCATATATGAATATTACATATATTACTTCATAATAGAACTTTAAATCATCCAAGACTAATGAATCTGAATGCAAGACTAACAATGGTGCATGTAAATGATACCTACATTGGTTGTTTGAAGAAACATCGGTGTAACTTTGGCATGCACCATTGAAAAGGATTATTTAGGAAAAAATGTGATATGTGAGTTTCCAATCTTTATAGAGTTTAATCGATATTGTATCTTTGGCCACTATACGAAGTAGATATTGATTTATGTTAAAGCGATGCACTTCCACGATCACTAGATAGTGATATGTGAATGAATTGTGCAATCTCCCTCACACGCATACATATCTCATTTCTCCGTGGGCATCAGAATCACACACGCGCACTTCATGTATTTCTCTCCCTCGGTAAAGGTTAGAATTCATATTTCTACCCGGTCCGACAAGTCTCTCACACAGAAACATACACGCTCTCTCTGTCGAACACGCCCACCCCTTTGATTCCGCGCACCCACCGCCACTAATGTCTCAAAGTATAATTATGTCCCACACACATATGCCTATAGTTAACTCGAGTTGTATCCTATTGTAGGTATTCACATGGTTCCGGGACTCAAAAGACGATGGAGGTTATTATTGACTTGAAGGCCAAAACCCCTGTCGTCTTTTGAGTCCCGGAGCCATATGAATACATGCGATGGGATCCAGCGGAGCACCTTTTGTTTTGAGATTTCTCTCTCTCTCTCTTTCTCTCTCTCTCTCTCTCACACACACACACGCACATACACACATGTAGACATTGTTTCTCTCCAAATTTTTTCCAGCACTTGCATGCACACCGCTTGTTTATCTGTGTGATGCTTTAAGTATGCCTCGCACACATGCTATCTACCTATCACTTAATATAGATATGTTTCACACAAACTCCTCCTCCCTATATCTAAGTGTCACTGCCCCCCACCCCCACACACACACTTCCCGACACCGACGGAGTAGGGTGACACCTCGATCTTGATACTAATCTATCTACTGGCTTCTCTCCCAAACATACACACACACACACACTACCAGACACCGGAGGAGTAGGGCGGCACCTCGATCTTGATAGTAATCTATCTACTCGCTTCTCTCTCAAACACACACACACCCGCTAGGTGTGCCTCTGTGCCTACCGCGCGCACACTCTCGATACGTGTTTCTCTCCCTTCCCCCTCCCCCTCAACAATGACAGCAGAAGGGTGACAACTCGATCTTGATATTAATCCATCAATTGTTTTCTCTCTCAAGCACACACAAACACACGCGCGCACACACACTTGACACATCTTTCTCTCAGTAGCCCCCTTGATATGTAGACTTCTTGCACGCACACAATTGTAGGGACGATGACACTGAACCTAGTGTGCCTTGTTTTGACTGGCATCATGTGATAGTTTTCACCCTGTTTTCTTTTAATTAACAAGGCAACCTTTTCTTTTTTGCTACTAGTGAATCTGAGATCATTCGGGGCAGACATACAATATATCACTTCAATCCGATTATCGCAGTAACTATTTTAAAAGAAACTAGCTAGATGCTCGTGCGTTGCATGAAACATCAACATGCATTTGTATGAGTAGTTTATCTTGTGAGACAAACAGATGAACGAGGGAAGGCCTTATTTGCAAATGTGGAGAGGGGTGTGGGTATCTCTTTGCAAAATTGCCATAGTTTCCTTCTTATCCATTAGATATAAATCCTACAGCCTATATTGCAGGATGGCAGGCACACCATCATCACCAACTCTGTTTTTCTACTCCCTCCATTCCTAAATATTTGCATGTTTAGACATTTCAATAAGTGACTACATATGGAGCAAAATGACTGAATCTACACTCTTAACTATGTCTATATACACATCTATATGCGGTAGCCCATTTCAAATCTGAAAAAGACAAATATTAAGGAACGAAGGGAGTATAAGAGTAGACATAGAGATATATCTCCAGCATCATCCACAACGAACATTTGCTGGACTGGGCAGCGCCGGATGCTCGCAATGCTATGACCTGAGTTTGAATTCTGTCTTTAACTTTAGATTTTTTATATTACTAGCAAGATGCCCATGCGTTGCACGGAACATCAATCTGCATTTGTATGAGTAGTTTATCTCGTGGGAGAAAATGATGAACGAGGGAAGGCCTTATTTGCACATGTGGAGAGGGGTGTCGATATCTTTTTGCAAAATTGCCATAGTTTACTTCCTATTGGTCAGATATAAATTGGGCGTCCTATATTGCAGGATGGTAGGCACACCATCATCCCCAACTCTGTTTTTTATAAGAGTAGAGAGAGAAGTACAGAGCAGAGATATACTATTAATTAATATATACTTCTTTCTCTACTGTACTAAAAGTGGAACCCGCAAAGTACTTAGAATACAAGATTAAGGATGGATTTGTTTCTTTTTAACTTTTCGTACGAAGGTGTAACCACCCTGCAAGTCATGTACACTGTACATGCAATTAACTTTTTATACAGGGAGAATCATACATGCAATTAACTCAAATTGATTGGATGTGACTCTATTATTTCCAACATAGGGGCATCTCCAACAGCAGCCGACAAATTTCCTCCCGCTTCCTTCCACGGAGGACGACATCCAACGCCAGTGGCATACACTTTCACAACTCTAATCAACCAGAGGAAATTCATGCAAACATAGACTGATTTCATATAAGCATGAAGGATTTCATATAAAAGAGCCGGATCTTCATATAAACATGATGGATTTCACTACATTTACATGAACTAAGCGGTGCTAATCCGGCTGTCGTGGTATAATTAGTAACTAATCTAAATGGCCCCCCGCAGATCCCTTTGTTTTCCTCGTGTCCGGTAGATACTTGCATGGTCAACGAAGGTCCTCGAAAGAGACGAAGCAGGAAAGAAACCACCTGTATACGCAGTCATCGCCTCGGTGGTGGCCTTCATGGGACCCAAGTGGCAGCAGCCTCCCGTGTTCTACTTCTCCTCGATGATGGCGGCGGACACGGAGAACTTAGCAACTAGCTCAGCACTCTCCACGCACCCGGCTTCTATCTCTGCCTATATGGAATTGCCGCAGGCACGGGAGGCGCGCACACCGCAGAAACTGGTGGCGCGGTACGACACTGCAGCGACGACGCCCATGCTGCCAAGCACACCACCGTGCCGGCGTGGAGCAACTTGCCACTCCTCATCGAGCTGAACTGGAGCAGCGAGTTGCTAAACCACGCGCCGGCTTGGGGTGGCAACTGGCTCCGTCGGGCGAAGCAAGCTTGGTGAAGCATCGAGTGGCCTCGCTCATATCCGGAGGGCTCGGCGGGCCACCCAGATGGGGGAGCGGCGGAGGGGTGCAATTCTTGCCCGCTGTCTGTCTGGCCTCGTTTAAATAGAGGGCAGATGGTAAGAGCTTGGCCGGCGTCTGGCCTTGTTTAAACTGAGGGCTGATGGGAGGAGATCGGCCGACGTTCCGTTTAATTCCGGCCAGCTCATGAACGAATGTGTGGCTGGAGTAGGTTTCTCGGTTTGCATGCAGGTTTAACGGGGGCATTTGATGGAGGCGAGTAGGTGTGTTCTACCAGGCGTGCAGCGGGCGATGCAGTACTATTCGATTTGACAGCGGGCAGCGCAGTTCCTGATATGGGTTTAATGCAGACGAGGGAGAGGGTAGCGGTTCCCGAAATATTGAACGGTCAATGGTGCATCCTCCTTCAATTAGCATCGTGAATGCATGAGGGAAGTAATGGGAGGAGGATCGGGAAAAGAGGCAGCATGATGTGAATGCAACGGAGTTTGCACTCATATAAAGGCGCCCCTCCATTCCAATGCATCTACCACATCGTACGCACCTAAGCACCTACACTAAGTGCAAAAGTGCTCACTCCAGATCCATGGCGGCGATGCGCGCGAGGGGCCGGCGGCTGTGCCAGATGGTCCACGACGCCGGCCTGTGGCATGGCGCCGAGGTCGTCTCCAAACGGTGTTGGCGACCGGCTGGTGGATCGCCAACATCGACACCAGCTACGACTCTTAGTTGGACCAGATGATCATTGCCACCGTCAACAAGTTCACCGTCATCAAGAAGCTCGTGGACAACATCGCTGTACTCCTCCATCCCGCGAGCCCGGGCTCCATATTGCCTGCCACCCTAATTGGCCTCCATGGTCGGAATATCTTTCAAGCACTGGTGGCCCTGCGACTGCCCGCCGATGCAACGAAGAATGTCCACCTGGAGGTCACGATTGCCACGAGGCGCCTCGCCCTAAAAGAATTCGTCGACCTACACATTCACGTGTATGAGTTAGTCATGTACATAGGTATCTACAAGGCCGGTGAGGAGGCTACGATGTTGGTCTTCCTCAACCAGCTGAAAGCACTGGATGCCTTTGCTGAGAAGCACCTTGACCTCGCCACAAAAGTCGCGGCTGCTAAGCCGCCGGTCGGTGGCCCAGCGCACTGAGTCGAGGAGGAGGAGATCGTACGTTGATGCATGCATCTTCTTCTTGCCTCCTGTAACCACCACTGTGATCGCATCATTGTGGCCTTAATTCTTATTGCAATATTGCATTCTCGTTCCAGTCAATACAGACAGTGCGATCCCTTTGCTCACACATGGAGGCAATTATATGCGTCACTGTAACTAGTACTCCATTCGTCAATTTATAAGTTGTGCTTACCTTTTCCATCAACTTCGTGCAACGCCCGGGCATCTTGCTAGAAACACTACAACATGTCGATCCTCATGTGACCAAACCAACGCTGCTCCAACCTAGCTACTACCCTGCTTATCTAGCGGAAAAAGCCCCGCCCTAGCGTTTCCAATCGTTATTTCTTTCTATCGATCATGCCAAGGAGCAGAACCAAATGGTAGAAGTTATATGTTTCTCTACTCCTATAAAAGAGTGTTTTCTTTCAAGTTTGTGAACAAGTACTATTCTACTTTGGATCCGTTGCAGCGCACGGCCACATTGCTAGTAAAAGAAAAAGGCCTGCCGTGTTCGCGTCGCACCCCCACACGCCCGGGAATCAGGAGTACTCCATGGCCCGTCCGGCATGCCACATATCTAGGGAAGGCGTATTGCCTAGCATTTTCACTTTCATGTGGGACCGCAGTTGAGCAAACCGACTATCGGCAAACCAGACCACGGCAAACCACACCCCGCCCGCCTCGTTGGAAAATAGCAACGAGGGGAAGATCTAGTTGTAGCACGAAAGCCAAGAAATTAGTTGTTAGATGGGGCTCGTTGATAGAGTAGGAGCACTCCTTCCTTGCAAAAAACAGAGTAGGAGCACACCGTACTAGTACTCCTACTAGTACAAAGTTTGTACTACAACTAGTACTACCACTATACAACTAGGTATGTGCACGACACATCATCGTAGGAACAAAAAACGGGTAGGTCTTGTTTAGGGTGATTTATCTTCTTTTAGTCAACGTAGTATGAATAATATGATGTGGGGGGCACCCATGAAGCTTATGTGGCTTGGTTGCATGGCTAGGAATGGCTAGAGAAAAATAAATAGTTAATGTGTTTAGAGTGCACCCCACTAAATAGATACTGTACTTTGGATCCATTGCAATGCACGGGCCAGCACATTGGTAGTAGTAAGAGACAACTTCCGGCTTTGGCACGAGTTTGTACTGCGGGAGCACCACAAGGCCTGGCGCAGGAGTGACATTTCCCCCCTCTCGGGGCCCACGGGACCGAGCTTCAGTGACTTGGTGCACCGGCCTATGAGTCAATGACATGTGGACCTTAAATGCGGCTGGCCCACATGTCATTCTCATGAAAGCCGAGCGGTGGTGGGACCGAGAGGGGTGAGGCGCATGTCGGCGGACGAGGCTTGCCTACTCCCCTCCCATGCTCCGGTCCGTACTCCCGCACCACTAAATTTCATCCAACGGTTATACAAATAGATTTCCTCGTGTGGGTCATCTATAGCCTCAAAGAAAGGTAAACAAAGGCCATATTTCCAGGAAATAATTCCCTGCATGAATCTACACGCATGCAAGACCCTTCCCTTTCCTGCTCATCCTCCTAAGCCATGTAGCACGCTCCAGCGTCAGCGAGTACCACCTCCTCCACACGAACATCGGCGTCTAGGCCATGCACATGCAGTTGTTGCCGTAGTATTTTACCTGCATGTTCGACTGCAGAACCACACCGATCTTGGACGATACCATGGAGCTTGTCGCCAAGAAAATCCTCTACCCGGCCGACGCATGTCGAGGTGCTTGACTGTTGTGACGTGTTGCACGACCTTTACTAGCTCGCGCTCTGGATGAGTGGCAGAGTGTTGCTCCCGATCGTCAGTGCTGCAGTGGCAACAACGGCCGGGTGGGAGCTCGGGCGGGAGACATTGATCTACCTGGGGAACATAGCTTTGACTTGGGCTCGAGATTCCGACCGCTTGCACCATCCTGAGGATGTACCACTCAGCGACGAGGCTGGAATGCTGGATACATATAGGCGTGTGCTCGTGGGTGGGAGGAACATGCTCAACGGATACTGGTTTGCGAACTTGATGTACTCTACATAGCCCAAACCTGCAGGCGTTCCTGTCGGCGTACGTTGACGCGCGGCTAAAAGGTGTGCAGCCACGTGCCAGCGTAGGTCGGCTATGGGGAAGCAGCATCAGTGTGGTTCGAGATGCCTAGCTGGCCATTGTCGCGGCTGAGGGAGTCCTAGATTAGGGTGTATCTGGACAGTCGGACTATGTGCAACGTCCGGACTATTGAAGCGTGAAGATACAAGACTCAAGACTTCGGCCCGTGTCCGGATGGGACTCTCCTTTGTGTGGGAGGCAAGCTTGGCGATCTGGATATTATATTTACTTCCTTGTAACCGACTCCATGTAAACCCTAGCCCTCTCCGGTGTCTATATAAACTGGAGGGGCTGGTCCTTAGAAGGCCGATCACAATTACAATCATACCATCATAGGCTAGCTCCTAGGGTTTAGCCTCTATGATCTCGTGGTAGATCTACTCTTGTACTACCCATATCATCAATATTAATCAAGAAGGAAGTAGGGTTTTACCTCCATCGAGAGGGCCCGAACCTGGGTAAACATCTGTGTCCCTTGATTCTTGTTACCATCAGCCTTGACGCACAGATCGGGACCCCCTACCCGAGATCCGCTGGTTTTGACACCGACATTGGTGCTTTCATTGAGAGTTCCTCTGTGTCGTCGCTGTTAGGCTTGATGGCTCCTTCAATCATCACCAACAACATTGTCCAGGGCGAGACTTTCCTCCCCGGACAGATCTTCGTGTTCGACGGCTTCGCACTGCGGGCCAATTCACTTGGCCACCTGGAGCAGATCGATAGCTATGCCCTCGGCCATCAAATCAGGTTCGGAAACCTGAACTACATGGCGGATATCCACGGAGACTTGATCTTCGACGGATTTGGGCCAGCACCAGAAACGTCGAATAGTCACGATGAGCACGGCTTAGACCTGCTGTCGGACGTTGCTCGGGACATCACCCCGGCAGAGGCCTCAGATCTAAATCCGAGAAGGTTGCTTCACCTAAGGACGGAGGGCTAGACCCCGCCCCGTAGGTCGTGCCCTCATCGGCGATGGAGACGAACACAGGTCTCACCTCTGAGGGAGCCTATAACTCCGGACCCCCGGATTCATATCTGGAAGCAGGTTCCAGTCCGCGCGTCCCCAAGCCCGTCGATCCTGGTTGGGCTCCGGTGATGGAGTTCACCGCGGCGGACGTCTTTCAGCACTCGCCCTTCGGCGACATGCTGGACTTACTGAAGTCTCTCTCCTTGTCAGGAGACTCCGGGCCGAACTACGTCCGGCTCGAGTGGGAAGCAGACAACGACGGAATTCGTTGCCCACCCACCACCCAGTTCATTGCCACGATCAATGATCTAACCGACGTGCTTGACTTCGACTCCGATGACATCGACGGTATGGACGACGATGTAGGAGAATTACAGGAACCACCGCGTACAGGGCAGTGGGCGGCCACCTCCTCATACAATATATATATGGTGGACACCCCAACGGAAACCAGTGGCGGTGAGGCAACGAAGGATAACCCCTCAGGGAGAAAAGCAAAACATGTGCGCTATCGGCACCACTCCAAGCCCCGCCACACCAAAGACGGCCCCGGAAACAAAAGCAGTCCGGACGGTGCGAAAGAGGAATACAACCCTAGTCAGCCTACACTTAAGCAGACCGGACCAATGACGATGGGATGCTGGGAGAGGGGCAATCACACACCCCCCTCCGACGACGAGACAAGCCTCAGCAATGACGAATTCGGCGTATCGGAAGACCTAGTGGAACAAGTTCGCTTCAAGCGACGACTCATGGCTACCGCAAGGAACCTACAAAGGAAACAAGAGCAGCTTACAGCTGACCAAGATGTGCTAGAGGATAGGTGGATCAAGATACTGGCCGCCGAAAAGTACGAACTCGACAGGCCTAATAAAGGGCACACACGGCACAACTGGCTACCTCAACTCGAGCAGGAAAACCACGGGCACGCACACAGATGCCCACGCATCACTACGGTCCAAGGCGGCAAGAAACAGACACGAAGAGGCACCCTCAGGTCCCGACACAAAGGTCATAAACATCAAGACAAGGAAGCTGGTGCCAAGTCCGGCAACGCTCAGTCCGCTAAACGGACAAAGAGCGGCACAAGCCTACTCGACCGAAGCCACACGCTGGATCAGCCATGTGAAATTCACGGTACCCCGAGAAGGACGGCAAAGCATACCAATAGAGAATGCAGGATCCTAAAAACAAAGCGGCTGGTCGCACGCCGGAAACAATAAGGGGAGATGCCTCGTCAAAGACCCCCCCCCCCCAGAGCGTAACAGTACGGCCGACCGCCCATGACCACATAAACCACGGCAAGTCAATTGCAGTGCCTCTAGACCTAGTAGTCTGGGGGCTACATAACACACAAAGCCAACAAGGGTATTATGCCACTGAAAACATCTCCTAAAAGATGTAAGAAGCAAAGGCCAAGTTCTATTGGCCCATCACTCTAAACGGTTGTCTTTGGATCACCCAAAAAATGCTACGCCAAAGAATAAATCCCCGGCACCTTCCCACCATACGATAGTTTACCGTATGCTAATGGGAAAAAACACGTCGACTAGATTCCACGTGGTAAATTACCCATGCCAACCATCCGGACATCCATTGCGGAGTCCGCACTACTTCACGGTCTAACGGCTAGGCACACCAGGACCCGATTAGGGACCTTGGTAGCAACAACAAGAGGACCACTAGATGCCTTCAAGCATTTCGAATTTGCAAACTAACGATTGACGCAGAATAGAACTCGCGGCATGGAATTATCTCGGACACTCAAAGGAAGGAACATGCAGGTAGAAGGCAGTTCGGATTCATTCTCGATCCACTCACAACTCCCTCCAGTCCGGCCATAACAGGTACCGCCAAATAACACCTCTTTCCATACATCATACTAATATGCATAGACATATCACCCTACTCCAATGCGTAGACTCAAATAGCAATTACCGGCTGTCGTTTATCGCCGACGCCTCTTTGCCGACAATGATAGCCACGCTTTGCGTTCGCCTGGTTGTACCAGGGGCTCCATAATACGGCAATAAAGTCCGACCACCTTTTCGGTCGTTCGGCACCCCGAACTTATAGCACTATATGCATCTACTCCGAATCATGTCTTGGGTCATTGGTTGGGTTTGCCCGGCTCCCATGTTTTGGTACCTTACATTCCGTTCTATGCCAAGGTAGCACTAGGAGAACTACTGCGATTGTGTCCCGGTTCAGCCGGACGAGCACCTCAGCAGAGAAAGCCGAAAACCGACTGTCATGATGAAGCGAGAGCCGGTCCGCTGTTCGAGAGGTTATAAAATCCTTAAAGATTTATTCCGCACAATGCCATTATAAATGCTAAGTGCGAAGGATCGGTCTTCTGATCAGGCGCCAATAGAGCCCCTAGTTCGGCCTTTCGAACAATAGGGGCTGCGCCGACCATACTCGAATTCGTATGGCTAAGTGAGAGTAATAAAGCCTTATAGTCCGATTGCCTGGTTCGCGGAAAGATACACCTCCTTAAAAGGACCCAACTATGGGATAAAGAGCGTTCAGATATATCCCGAACACCCCCGTATCCTTTTTACGAGGGGGCAGAAGCCGACGATTGGCCAACTCCCAGAATTTGCATACAATAAAACAGCCGCACAGGAAGAACTTATGTTCAAATAAAACAGGCAATATATAATAAACACGCCATTATCCCATTTTACAACAAGCGGCACAAATGCCCTCAGGGAAAGATGATGTCCTTAGCACACTTGTCCGCCACAAGGCGGGCCCCTTTCATCACACCTTCATAATACAGCTCGGGCTTGCGGTGCTCCTTACCCTCCGGCGGCCCCTCAGTTATCAGCTTCTCCGCGTCAAGCCTCTCCCAATGCACTTTCGCATGGGAAAACGCCATACGCGCGCCTTCTATGTAGACTGATCGCTTGATAGCATCAAGCCGAGGACAGGCGCCCACAATCCACTTGACGAGTGCAAAGTAGCTGCTTGGGATCGGCTCTGCAGGCCACAGCCGGACAACTAAGTCCTTTATGGCTAGTTTGGCCGCCTGGTGCAGTTCGACCAGTTGTTTCATCTGGTCGATAAATGGCACCGGATAGTTCGGCCCTAGATACTGCGACCAGAAATCCCTCTCCGCGGTCTTATTCTCCTCGGTGCGGTAGAATTGAGCGGCATCTGATATGCTGCAAGGAAGATCCGCAAAAGCCCCTAGAAAAATAAGAGTTCAGCTTGCCGCTTGGATTCTTCACATTCTAACATATACAAGGCTAAGAATACAGAAGGCCTTACCACCCACCACTTTAATGTCCCGCGCAGCACCTCGGGCTTCTTCCCGAGCACCTTCTGCATCCTCGAGAGCTTGGGCGAGCTCGGATTCTTTCCCTTTTAGACTCTGCTCCAAGCCCTCGCTTTTCTTCACAGCCTCCCGAAGCTCTCGCTCAGCTGTGATAACCCTGGCCTCGTGTTCTTCACGAAGCGCCTATTCGGCTTCGGCCTTCTTGTTGGCATCAGCTAAAGCTTTCTTTAGCGCCTCGTATTCGGCACCCGCTCCTAGAGCACACAATACCATAATTTTTTATTCTGCACAACCATTAGTTCGTGCCAACTCCAAGACAAATATTTTTTAACATACCTTGCTTGTCTTCCAGTTGCTTTCTCACATGGCCAAGTTCTTCCTCGGCCCGTGCAAGGCTCTGCTTCAGTTCGGACACTTCCGCATTGAAAGCGGACGTCCTCTCTGCGGATGCCTGTTTTCACACCAAAGGGTATACGTTATTTACATAGGCTCCTGCGAAGGCAGGGGGTTTGATCCCCTGCCCGGCTCTATCTCCTTCACCGGACAGTGCATCAGGGGCTACTACTCATATTATGACAATTCCTCAAGGGTTTCCTAGGAAACATACCTCAAAAGCCTTTATGAGGCTAAGGCAGGACGCGTTCAGCCCGCTCTCGGCGGACTAATCCTTTCAACCACCTCGCCCATAAGGGCCCGATGCTCATCGACAATAGATGCGTTCTTCAACGTTGTCGATAGACCGCCAGGCAGCTCTGCTTGAATAGAGGATGCCATCGGCGTAGGCAGGCCCCCCGCCATCAGGGGTGGCTGCTCGCTCGATCCCGGAACCCTGGAGGTCCCGGCGGCCCCATCCATCCCCGCGTGTTCGGCACCAGGAATATGTCCTCCCTGGTCTGGGTCTTGTCGAGATGACACCTCAGTGTCGTGCCCAGACTTGGGGGAAGGGGCCCACGGCGGCGTCTCGCTCGCCAAAGTGTCCGAGTCCAGTGAATCCTCTGACGAGGACTGGCCGGCGCAGGACCTTGCCGGATTGTGCAATATGTAGGCAACAATCAAAATCACTATACCCAAAAACGATCCCGGACGCATATGCGTGTTCGGATACTTACGACTTTTCCAGGGGCTAGGCCCTGGGATCCCACTCCGAGCTGCTATCGGCAACCGTGGGGGATGCCCCTGGGAGGGGATGTTTTCCCCTCTTGGGCGATCCGGCCTCCAGAGATGTGGAGGCCGTCCTCTTCCTCCCACCATCAGAGTGAGGCTCATCCTCCTCTGCTTCCTCCTCTTCGTCCTCGGACGAAGGATCGTCGCTGGAGTCTCCGGGTTTGGCGTCCGAAGCCTCGCGACGGCGAAGGCCACCCCGGGTCTTCTTGACCTTCTTGGAGGCCTCTTTCTTTGGCGCCTTGTAAGGCGCGGGGACCAGCATCTTCTTCAGAAGAGGTCTGGCCGGTTCCTCCGGCAGGGGGGCTGGACAATGTAGCCGCTCCACCTTCTTTACCCATCCCTGGGGTTGCAATGAAATACGATTAAGGTGTCTCCCGCATGACATGCCAATTAAAGCATGAATAGAGAGAGTGTGGATGTGACTTACCGAGCTTGGAGAATGGGATGACTGATACCCGCGGTCCTCGGCGGGGCCTGGCCACGATTTGCCGGACTTAAAGAGCACCTTCTAGTTATCCTTGTGGGAGGAATAATAAAGCTCCTAAAGGGTTTGGTGAGTTGACAAGGGAGAACCAGGCGAACTAGCATCACCTGGACTACATCAACGAGTTTGATGTCCCTATCAACCACACCCCGAATGCGCGTCTGGAGCAGTAACAGCTCGTCGGACGAGCACCAGTTCGGGCCCTTCTCGGGCCAGGACATGAGCCGCAGTGGAGCTCCGGATCTGAACTCTGGAGCTGCCGCCCACTTCTTGCCGCGTGGTTCGGCGATATAGAACCACTACTGCTCTCCTTGACGGAGTCGTTGAAAGCGCCTTTCGGCCAGACAGCCTTGGGCATCTGGCTTACCATGGCGCCGCCGCACTCGGCGTGTTCGCCACTCACCACCTTGGGCTTCACATTGAAGATCTTTAGACATAGGCCGAAGTGAGGTGGGATCCGGACAAAAGCCTCGCACATGATGATGAACGTCGAGATATTGAGGAAGGAGTTGGGGGAAAGATCATGAAAATCAATCCCGTAGTAATACATGACTCCCCGAACGAACGGGTGAAGGGGAAACCCGAGCCCACGGACGAAATGGGGAAGGAACACGACTCTCTCATGACATTCCGGAGTGGGGACGACCTGTCCCGCTGGAGGAAGACGGTGGCCGATCTTCTGGGCCAGATACCCGGCTCCCCGGAGCTTCTTGATGTCCTTCTCCTGGACAGTTGAGGCCATCCATCTGCCTCCTGCTCCGGATCCGGACATCTTCGGAAAACTTCCCTTCGACGGGGAAGAAGGGTGCTTGGGCGTTAGGGCTCACACACAGGGGAATGAGCTAGCGGGAGAAGAAGGCGTGGGTAAAAGAGAAAGGAACCTAACCTCCTTATAAAGGCGATAAAGGCTTTTTGTGCTTCCCCACTTGCCTGGTGGAACCCGTCTGCCTCCCACTCGCCGCGATTAGTGGCACGGTTAGATTACCCATGCCCGTATTGATGAGAATCCCGTGATAAGGGGACGTGATCTCTGTTTTGACAAGACGTGTCAAAAGAAACCGCCTCGCAATGTGCGTTGTAGCTGGTTGTGGGAAAACGGATCAAATAATGATCCGACCTTAATAACATGTCATGTCATCAGAAAAAGTTGTTAGCAGATTGCATTTGTGAAATGTCGTTCTCTCTATGGTGGCATATGAAGATCATCTTGTAGATCCGGATACGGTCTACGTGTTCGGTAATCACTTTGGAGTATTCGGATGAGGAACCCGCCTTGCAATGCCGAAGACAATACTGCGCGCCGGACTCATCGTCATTGAAGCCTGGTTCAGGGGCTACTGAGGGAGTCCTGGATTAGGGGGTATCTGGACAGCCGGACTGTGTGCAACATCCGGACTATTGAAGCGTGAAGATACAAGACTCAAGACTTCGGCCCGTGTCCGGATGGGACTCTCCTTTGCGTGGGAGGCAAGATTGGCGATCCGGATATTATATTTCCTTCCTTGTAACCGACTCCATGTAAACCCTAGCCCTCTCCGGTGTCTATATAAACCGGAGGGGCTGGTCCTTAGAAGGCCGATCACAATTATAATCATACCATCATAGGCTAGCTCCTAGGGTTTAGCCTCTACGATCTCGTGGTAGATCTACTCTTGTACTACCCATATCATCAATATTAATCAAGCAGGAAGTAGGGTTTTACCTCCATCGAGAGGGACCGAACCTGGGTAAACATCTATGTCCCTTGCTTCCTGTTACCATCAGCCTTGACGCACGGATCGGGACCCCCTACCCGAGATTCGCCGGTTTTGACACCGACAGCAGCGGCGTTCACGACTCACTCGTTTGAGTTGAACCGGCCGGTGGTGGCCTGGCCATGGCGAGGGTGCCACAGCTGGACATCGCGGTGTTATGAGGCATACATGTCCATGGATGGAAACCATGGCAATTTTGCAAAAAGGTACCCACACCCCTCTCCACATTTGCAAATAAGGCCTTCCCTCGTTCATCCTTTTCTCCCACAAGATAAACTACTCATACAAATGCATCTTGATGTTCCATGCAACGCACGGGCATTTTGCTAGTAAGAGACAAATCTCGAGTTTGGCATGAGTTCGTGCAGCGGTAGCGCCACAAGGCCTGGCGCAGGAGTTACATTTCCCTCTCGTGGCCCACGAGACCGAGCTTCAGTGGACCCGATAGGTGGCTGCTCCACATGTCATGCTCCCAAAGGTAGAGGGGCGGTGGGGCCGAGAGGGGTGAGCCGCAGGTCGGCGGACGTGTGGTGTGGGGTCATGGGTTCGAGCTGCATAGTGGGAATCGCGTATGGCTGTGGAACCTTGATGCTTGTCGCATTTCAACTGACCCACATGTCATGCACACAAAGGCAGAGGGGCGGTGCGGCCGAGAGGGGTGAGGCGCACGTCGAGGGTCATGGTCCGTGCCATGGGCCAGAGCGGTGTCGTGGGAATCGCGAGTGGCAGTGTATGAAACGTGATGGTCGTCGTAGTTCAACTTCCATGGACAAGCTGTCATGTCTACTGACACATGCATTACATACCGATCACTGGATGGAGTACTAGAGAAAGCTAGGCAGAGAAAAAATTCCTTATAGTCAAGCGGACCTATGCTACTACTCTACTTGTTCCAAAGACATGCACACAATTGAAATAGTTCATCTATATAAATATACACAGAGAGGAAATATTTTTTTATAAGAGAGGAAATAGTTCATCCATCCATAATGCCCAGCTGCTGGTGCAGCTTCTTCTTCTTCTTCTTCTTCTTCTTCTCCTTCTTCTTCTTTTGGGAGATGGCTTAGCAACAAGCTCTTTGGACCTTGCAGCTATTTTGAAACTCACACGGGCATCGAGGGCAGCATATTTTATCCGCTCGTACTTCAAGGGATAATACTCCCCTCTAGATGACCTTAATGCCAGCGTCTCGTCACCCTTCTGAAGATTTGTACCGAGCACAAAATTTGCTACGTCGAATAGGGATGTTGTCTGTTTATTCCAATCTTCTACATGAACTTTGATTCGGGTTTGTAGGTCAGCGATGCTTTTCAAATCAAGGTTGTACGGCGCCAGCTTATGCTTGTCCCCTTTGATGGTTGCTCCATGCTACCTCTTGAGCACTGCGTTGGTTTTCCCTTGAAGAGGAAAGGGTGATGCAGCAAAGTAGCGTAAGTATTTCCCTCAATTTTTGAGAACCAAGGTACCAATCCAATAGGAGGCTCCTCAAAAGTCCCACGCACCTACACAAACAAACAAGAACCTCGCAACCAACGCGATAAAGGGGTTGTCAATCCCTTCACGAGAACTTGCAAAAGTGATATCTGATAGAGATAATGAGATAAGATAAATATTTTTGGTATTTTTATGATATAGATGGAAAAGTAAAGATGCAAATAAAAGTAGATGGAAAACTTGTATGACAAAGGATAGACCTGGGGGCCATAGGTTTCACTAGTAGCTTCTCTCAAGATAGCATAAGTATTACGGTGGGTGAACAAATTACTGTCGAGAAATTGATAGAAAAGTGCATAGTTATGAGATTATCTAGGCATGATCATGTATATAGGCATCACGTCCATGACAAGTAGATCAAAATGATTCTGCATCTACTACTATTACTCCACACATCGACCGACTCCTGCCTGCATCTAGAGTATTAAGTTCATGAAGAACACAACAACGCATTAAGAAAGATGACATGATGTAGAGGGATAAACTCATGCAATATGATATAAACCCCATCTTTTTATCCTCGATGGCAACAATACAATACATGACTTGCTGCCCCTGTTGTCACTAGGAAAGGACACCGCAAGGTTGAACCCAAAGCTAAGCACTTCTCCCATTGCAAGAAAGATCAATCTAGTAGGCGAAACCAAACAAATAATTTGAAGATACTTGCAAAGATAACCAATCACACATAAAAGAATTCAGAGGAGATTCAAATATTTCACATAGATAAACTTGATCATAAACCCACAATTCATCGGATCTCGACAAACACACCACAAAAAGAGTTACATCGAATAGATCTCCAATAAGATCGAGGAGAACTTTGTATTGAGATTCAATGAGAGAGAAGAAGCCATCTAGCTAACAACTATGGACCGGAAGGTCTGTGGCAAACTACTCACAACTCATCGGAGATGCCTTGGAGATGATGTAGAGGGCCTCCGTAGTAGATTCCCCCTCCAGCGGAGCGCCGGCGAAGGCTCCAAGATGGGATCTCGCGAATACAGAAGGTTGCGGCAGTGGAAATAGGTTTTTGTGGTGCTCCCGGATGTTTTTAGGGTACGTAGATATATATAGGGGAAGGAGGTAGGTCAGGGGAGCCACAAGGGGCCCACAAAGGTGGGGGGCGCGCCTGCCCCCCTAGGGCGTGCCGGGCACCCTCGTGGCCGCCTCGGTTACTTCTTGACATCCACTCCAAGTCTCTTGGATTGCGTTTGTTCCAAAAACATCGCTCTCGAAGGTTTCATTCTGTTTGGACTCCGTTTGATATTCCTTTCCTTCGAAACACTGAAATAGGCAAAAAACAGCAATTCGGGTTGGGCCTCCGGTTAGTAGGTTAGTCCCAAAAATGATATAAAAGTGTAGAGTAAAGCCCATAAACATCCAAAACAGGTAATATAATAGCATGAAACAATCAAAAATTATAGATGCATCGGAGACGTATCAAGCATCCCCAAACTTAATTCCTGCTCGTCCTCGAGTAGGTAAATGATAAAAATAGAATTTTTGATGTGGAGTGCTACCTAGCATAATTCTCAATGTAATTCTCTTTATTGTGGCATGATAGTTCAGATCCAAATGATTCAAGATAAAAGCTTATAAAACATAAAAATAGTAATACTTGAAGCATACTAACAAATAATCATGTCTTATCAAAATAGCATAGCCAAAGAAAGCTCATCCCTACAAAATCATATAGTTAGGCCATGCTTCATTTTCAACACACAAAATACTCCCATCATGCACAACCCCAGTTTCATCCAAGTGATTGGTTCATACTTTTTAACGCGCTTCAGCTTTTTCAACTCTTACGCAATACATGAGCGCAATCCATGGACATAGCACTATATGTGTAATAGGGTGGTGGTTGTGAAGACAAAAAGGGAGAAGATGGTCTCACATCAACTAGGCGTATCAACGGGCTATGGAGATGCCCATTAATAGATATCAATGTGAGTGAGTAGGGATTGCCATGCAACGGATGCACTAGAGTTGTAAATATATGAAAGCTCAACAAAAGAAACTAATTGGGTGTGCATCCAACTTGCTTGCTCACGAAGACCTAGGGCATTTTGAGGAAGCCCATCATTGGAATATACAAGGCAAGTTCTATAATGAAAAATTCCCACTAGTATATGAAAGTGACAACATAGGAGACTCTCTATCATGACGATCATGGTGCTACTTTGAAGCACAAGTGTGGAAAAAAGAGATAGTAGCATTGTCCCTTCTCTCTTTTCTCTCATTTCTCTTTTTTTTTCTTTTTTTCTCTTTTTTATTTTATTTGGTGGGATTCTTTGGCCTCTTTTTTTATGGGCTTCTTTGGCCTCTTTTATTTTGATAAAGTCCGAAGTCTCATCCCGACTTGTGGGGGAATCATAGTCTTTGTCATCCTTTCCTCACTTGGGACAATGCTCTAATAATGAAGATCATCACACTTTTATTGATTTACAACTCAAGAATTACAACTCAATAATATGACTCTACGTGAATGCCTTCGGCTGTGTATCGGGATATGCAATGAACCAAGAGTGACATGTATGAAAAATTATGGAGGTGGCCTTGCCACAAATACGATGTCAACTACATGATCATGCAAAGAGCAATACGACAATGATGGCGCGTGTCATAATAAATGGAATAGTGGAAAGTTGCATGGCAATATATCTCGGAATGGCTATGGAAATGGCATAATAGGTAGGTATGGTGGCTGTTTTGAGGAAGGTAAATAATGGGTGCATGATACCGGCGAAAGTTGCACGGTATAATAAAGGCTAGCAATGTGGAAGGGTGAGTGTGTGCATAATCCATGGACTCACGTTAGTCATAAAGAACTCATATACTTATTGCAAAAGTCTACTTGCCCTCGAAGCAAAGTACTACTACGCATCGCGCGATCCCGACCTCCACACATAAGGAAGACAATTAAAAGAGCACCCCATGCAACAAATTTGTCGCACAACTTTTACCATACGTGCATGCTATGGGACTTGCCAACTTCAACACAAGTATTTCTCAATTTCATAATTACCCAACTAGCATGACTCTAACATTACCACCTTTATATCTCAAAATAATCATCAAGCATCAAATTGATCATAGTGTTTAATGCACTTCTCTATGATAGTTTTTATTATACCCAACTTGGATGCTCATCATTCTAGGACCAATTTCAAATCAAGTGTGTCTCTCTCAAAAGGTGTGTACAGCAAGGATGATTGTGGTAAACTAAAAGGCAAAGACTCATATCATACAAGACGCTCCAAGCAAAACACCTATCATGTGGCGAATAAAAATATAGCTCCAAGTAAAGTTACCGATAAACAAAGACGAAAGAGGGGAAGCCTTCCGGGGCATCCCCAAGCTTAGGCTTTTGGTTGTACTTGAATATCTTGGGGTGCCATGGGCATCCCCAAGCTTAGGCTCTTTCCACTCCTTATTCCATAGTCCATCAAATCTTTACCCAAAACTTGAAGATTTCACAACACAAAACTCAACAGGAAATCTCGTAAGCTCCGTTAGTGCAAGAAAGAAAAACAACCACATAAGGTACTGTAATGAACTCATTCTTTATTTATATTGGTGTTAAACCTACTGTATTCCAACTTCTCTATGGTTCATACCCCCCGATACTAGCCATAGATGCATCAAAATAAGCAAACAACACACGAAAAACAGAATCTGTCAAAAACAGAACAGTCTGTATCAATCTGTAACTTTCGAACACTTCTGGAACTCTAAAACTCCTACCAAAATAGGAAGTCCTGGGAAATTCGTCTATTGATCTACTGCAAAAAGAATCAACGTAAAAGCACGTTTCTGTGATTTATTAAAATTATTCTCGTGTGTGCAAAAGTTTCTGTTTTTCACCAGAATCAAATTAACTATCACCGTAGGTTATCCTATAGGTTCTACTTGGAACAAACACTAACTAAAAAATAAAACCACATATAAACAGAAGTTAGATGAAAAATTTATTACTAGACAAAATAAAAAAGCAAAAACAAAAATAAAATTGGGTTGCCTCCTAACAAGCGCTATCGTTTAACGCCCCTAGCTAGGCATTGAGATTTCAATGATGCTCACATGAAAGACAAGAATTGAAGCACAAAGAGAGCATCATAAAACATGTGACAAACACACTTAAGTCTAACATACTTCCTATGCATAGGCATCTTGTAAGCAAGCAAAAACTAGCATATGCAAGGAAGAACAAAGAGATGATAGCAATCTCAACATGAAGAGAGGTAATTTAGTAACATGAAAATTTGTACAACCATATTTTCCTCTCTCATAATAAGTACATGTAGGATCATAAGCAAATTCAACAAAATAGCTATCACATAAAATATTTTCAACATGATCCACATGCATGCGAAGTTGACACTCTTCCAAAATAGTGGGATTAACATTAACTAAAGTCATGACCTCTCCAACCCCACTTTTATCTAAAATTTCATAAGATCGATCAAAATCCAAATATGTGGGATCTAAAGTTGACACTCTTCCAAACCCACTTTCAATAATATTGCAAACACTATTATCAATCTCATATTCATCATGGGGGTTAAGTAAATTTTCAAGATCAAAAGAAGAATCACCCCAATCATGATCACTGCAACAAGTAGTAGACATAGCAAAACTAGCATCCCCAAGCTTAGGGTTTTACATATTATTAGCACAATTGACATCAAGAGAATTTATAGTAACATCATTGCAATCATGCTTTTCATTGAAGGAACTACCAAGTATCGGTGCAATAGCAACGATCTCATGTTTAACATAAGGAACTATAGCAAATTCATCTTCATAAATATTCGCATCATGGCCACAAGAATAGCAAGCATCATGTTCATCAAGGGATATTTCAATCAAATCATCGGAATCATTATCTATAGATTGATGCATATCATTATTTTCTTCCAAAGCAACAGTCATTCTTTCAATAAATTCTTTGACATAGACATTATGAGCATAGTGTTCATAGCAATATTTAAGTATGTCAAAATTTTCAGATTCATAGAGAGTAATATCATACTTTTCAATCAAAGAAGCAACTTCATAAGCACCCTTAAAAGCAACAAATTCTTCAATTTGTTTGATATCATAGTAACTATAAACACCCTTTGCATAAAAAGGTAAGACTTTAATATCATTAAACTCACATAGGTAGGGAAGGTGTTTTTTAGGGTTCTTAGAGAAACAAGTAAAATCATAAATTTCACAAAGATTCCAAGAATAACAAAGCAATCGGTTTATTTGATCCCATAAGAGTCTCGCTTTTTGAGACAAGCGGTGATGCACAAAATGAGCATGCTCATCTAATGATTTTCCCTCAACTAAACTAGTTGGGGTTTCAGCACGAGCACATATAGATCGAGGATGATCCAAGTAGAACACTCTAAGTGGATCCATAACAATAGATTTTTAGCAAGCAAAGGTGCAAGCACATAGAAGACACATGGAGACACAAGCAAACATAAGATCGAATGAAAGAGGGGCGGAGAAAAGGCAAAGGTGAAGTGGGGAGAGGAAAACGAGAGGCAAATGGCAAATAATGTAATGCGAGGGAGAAGAGTTTGTGATGGGTACTTGGTATGTCTTGACTTGAGCGAAGACCACGGTGCCAGAAATCCTTCTTGCTACCTCTTGAGCACTGTGTTGGTTTTCCCTTGAAGAGGAAAGGGTGATGCAACAAAGTAGCGTAAGTATTTCCCTCAGTTTTTGAGAACCAAGGTATCTATCCAGTAGGAGGCTCCTCAAAAGTCCCACGCACCTATACAAACAAACAAGAACCTCGCAACCAACATGATAAAGGGGTTGTCAATCCCTTCACGGAAACTTGCAAAAGTGAGATCTAATACAGATAATAAGATAAGATAAATATTTTTGGTATTTTTATGATATGGATGGAAAAGTAAAGATGCAAATAAAAGTAGATGGAAAACTTGTATGATAAAGGATAGACCCGGGGGCCATAGGTTTCACTAGTGGCTTCTCACAAGATATCATAAGTATTACGGTGGGTGAACAAATTACTGTCGAGCAATTGATAGAAAAGTGCATAGTTATGAGATTATCTAGGCATGATCATGTATATAGGCATCATATCCGTGACAAGTAGATCGAAACGATTCTGCATCTACTACTATTACTCCACACATCGACCGACTCATGCCTGCATCTAGAGTATTAAGTTCATGAAGAACAGAGTAACACATTAAGAAAGATGACATGATGTAGAGGGATAAACTCATGCAATATGATATAAAACCCATCTTTTTATCCTCGATGGCAACAATACAATACATGACTTGATGCCCCTGCTGTCACTAGGAAAGGACACCGCAAGATTGAACCCAAAGCTAAGAACTTCTCCCATTGCAAGAAAGATCAATCTAGTAGGCGAAACCAAGCTAATAATTCGAAGAGACTTGCAAAGATAACCAATCACACATAAAAGAATTCAGAGGAGATTCAAATATTTCTCATAGATAAACTTGATCATAAACCCACAATTCATCGGATCTCGACAAACACACCACAAAAAGAGTTACATCGAATAGATCTCCAAGAATATCGAGGAGAACTTTGTATTGAGATTCAAAGAGAGAGAAGAAGCCATCTAGCTAATAACTATGGACCCGAAGGTCTATGGTAAACTACTCACAACTCATCGAAGAGGCCTTGGAGATGATGTAGAGGCCCTCCATGGTCGATTCCCCCTCCGGCGGAGCGCCGGCGAAGGCTCCAGGATGGGATCTCGCAGATATAGAAGGTTGCGGTGGTGGAAATAGGTTTTTGTGGTGCTCCTGGATGTTTTGGGGGACGTAGATATATAGGCAAAGGAGGTAGGTCAGGGAAGCCATGAGGGGCCCACCAGGGTGGGGGGGGGGCCACCAGCCCCCCTAGGGCGCGTCGGGCACCCTCGTGACCGCCTAGGTTACTTCTTGATGTCCACTCTATGTCTCCTGGATTGCGTTTGTTCCAAAAAGATCACTCCCGAAGGTTTCATTCCGTTTAGACTCCGTTTAATATTCCTTTCCTTCGAAACACTGAAATAGGCAAAAAACAGCAATTCGGGTTGGGCCTCCGGTTAGTAGGTTAGTCCCAAAAATGATATAAAAGTGTAGAGTAAAGCCCATAAACATCCAAAATAGGTAATATAATAGCATGGAACAATCAAAAATTATAGATACGTTGGAGATGTATCACTCCACAGAAGTGTATATCCTCCCGAGAAAAGAAATCGTGGAGCTCACCTGGTATGGAGGGTTCGTGTATGATCTGGCACACCAACACATCATCTTCGAGGCACAACTGAAGGATGGTGGCGCGTTGGATCTTCCCAGTGGCATGCTCCATGTACTCTGCGTCGAGATTGATGATCTTCATCTCTACCTTTTCGAGAGAGTTGGATACATTGTTGATCCACTTCCGGACAACCCTTGGGTGGTCGGTGACGGTGGCAACTATGCTCAATGAGCCTTCGACGAGGACATGTTGGATGCTAAAAACCGTCATCTAGATTTCTTTCGCCATTTGGAACCGCTGGAATGGAGGGCTATGGTTTGTAGAATTAGGATTAGATGGCTAGTCTAACTGAAGTAGATGATTATTAAAAGGGGCTTCGGAATTACTCCAGGAGTATGTGAAGAGGTTAAAACAATGTGAATGCAGTGGGGTTTGGATGCAAATGAAGACGAAGGAGAGGTGAAGAAGCCAAGGAAAATCGGTTCCCGATGGAGAAGTAAATGGGATAAGTGGCATGCCGGCAGTTGATTATACGGCTAGGTAGACTAAACAAAAAGGCTATGCGGGTAGACTGAGGAGTCATACCTGTTTGTGTACGTGCCCATCCTTCTAGAGCTACATGTGCCACTGGCTAGTTGAGGTCACTCTTCCGAATCACCATGGCGAGACATTTTATGATTCCGTTTTATTTCTGCACCTTTTCTGATAGGTGGGACCTATGAAAACAGATAAAAAATGTGTCGTAGCTGGTTTAGATGGATATTGGCGCCTGCATGGGAGACACAACATTCTCTGGCTAAGGAATACACGGTTATCCTCAAAAAATAAAAGGCCCATCTTCGCGCTTCCGCATGCATGAGAATTTGGTTCTGCTTGCAATATGGATGATACCTGGAAGATGAAGTGAACGCAGAGGCATGCTAGCACGGGAGACCTATTTCCGTTGTACAGTATTGGAGTTCTCATGTTACTACTACTACTAGTAGTAGTACAACTGTGGTACACTTGATGGTCAAAATACTATTCATCCGGTCCTCACAGTGAAGTGACAACACCCTGCGCCTCACACTAGTCCTGGCGGCATGTTAGGGTTACCAAAGTCAGCCTCACCTTGTGCATTATGCAGTCTATCACCACCATTGTATAGCACATTAGCATGCCTCGCCTCGTCTCCCTCTCCCCTAGAACCACTCCATCTCTATCTCCATCTCCATCTCACTGTGCCCCCGCGTGCTGTCGCCTCGCTCGCCTCCCCCAGTACCACCATTCCCTTGCTAGCCGCTCTAGCACCGACAGCCTTCTCCCCCGTAAGTCAAGCCCCAAAAACCCCACGTTCCAAACTCCACCATGGCCGAACACGAAACGCGCAGCATCCATATGAGCCGCGATTGGAGCAATCTCCCTAGTGACATCCTCGATCTCTGTTGTTCATGTATGGATATGTTGAGCACCGTGCGGCTAGCTGCATGCTCGAGGGACATGCACACCGCCATCATCGAAGCGAGGCCTAAGCTTTTCAAGACACCCAGCTTGCTGCAATCTAGTCCTACGAGATTTGCTCACCATGACACCGAGGCGTACATGATGCCCCTCGACTTCAATCTGACCTCCATTAGCCGAAACTTCTTTGCACGTATGTAGTGGGTCGTCGTACATCATTTCCCTTGACTTTGATCCGATCACCATTGCCCGAAACTTCTTGGTAGGTATGTACTGGTTCGGCATGAACCCCAACTGGATGGGTGTCATCAGAGAAGATGGGAGAAAGTTGGTGCTCGTGAACTTCCAGACCTCCCATGAGATTATCCTTCCTCCGTTGCATTATATAGGGTTTTACCGTCGTGGACCAAGTCATCTAGATTACCATGTTAGTTGGGCGGACCTTGTTTTATAGAAGATTGTAATCTGCCAAGTGCCCACACGACATGTGGATTACACAGACTTCAAGCTAATTACGTTGTTCGACCGTGGACTCGCCTATCGTTGCGCCGGTGCCTTCTTTAGTTGGAGACAACTTAGCTCGCAATGGATCGTCAAAGCTAATACACAATTTTGTGATGCTATTGAACACAATGGCATCATCTACGCGATCGACAAAGCAGATGGCACCACGTATGGCTGGGATGATGCATGTAAGTTGTTTTCGTCTGATGTTAATGATAACGCCATGACACTGTTTGAACTTTTTGTGATGATTGGCATATCCCTGTTTGAGCATAATTTAAGTAGAACTATGGCAATGTATTAGAGACACCGTAAATCGGCTATATTTGGAATGAGTTAATTCATGCGATTGTGACCATGTCATTACAGGCAATTTGTACCCTTGAAAAATCAAACGGTTAGGAACATATGGATATTCTCCTTAATTTATTGTAGCGACCAGACCTCAGACAGTCTGATCTCTGTGCATCAGTGTCATCCCTGGATCGGTAATGCTGACACACACAGTACTCGAGGATTTATAACAGAGTAGCAAGCAAACACTTATTACATCGAATGTCTCAAAAGAGAACTTATTACAATAAATATGGCTTAAGGCCATCTAAAAACAATAACAACGAAAGGCTTGGAAGATAAAGTGAGTCCATCAACACCAACGGCATCACTGAGTGAATGACAACGACCTATGGCACCTTACTCGTCGTCTGAAAAGTCTGCAACATGAACGTTGCAGCCCGAAACGGGTCAGCACATGGAATATGCTCGCAATGTAACACAAGAGAGTAATGAACAGAATAAATGCTATCACTACATGCATATTTGGCTGGTGGAAAGCTCTATGGTTAACAGTTTTGCATAAAGCCAATTTTTGCCTACAACAAAGGAATAAATTTTAATTAACTATCATGGTGGTTGTTAAACATTGAGAAGGTTCCTCCAACTCAATCCCAATTAAGCATCATTATTAAACCCAATCAAATTAAATTTAGAGTGACGAGATCAAATCAATAATTCAAGTACCGGATACTCAAGATGTCCATAACCAGGGACGCGGCTAACCATGATTAGTTTATACACTCTGTAGAGGTTTGCGCACTTTTCCAACAAGACTCAAATACATCCATGGTCGGAGAAACGAGACACAGTCTTTCTGAAACAATAACTCTTTACTCTGGGTGGACAGTTACACCTACTTTCCCCTACAACTGCTAGCCCACCACTGAAAGAGGTCTTGCAACATATTCAACTACGCTAGAGCCCAGATTAGCTTGTGGCTGCACACAGAAATTTCTAGCATAAATAATCTTATGACCCCTTTGAGCCTGAGTGGAGGACCGTAGGATGATCACACGGGTACTCCGGGATATCCTGGGACAACACTGGATTCTCCAGGTGCCCTGACAACCACTAGGTACTCCAGGGTGCCTTCAAGCAATCCACCCAGACGTGTATTTAAGTAGCCACCTTAAGTTAACCATTAATTAACAACACTTCATCTAACATGAATCACTCGAACCAAACCACGTCTATAAGCATAGCATAGCAATATAAGCAACATAGAAGTAACTCCCAAAGGTTTGATAATAAATAGGTAATAAGTTTTACCTCATCTACTTCCCAGAACCCACATATTAATCAGATCCTAACCATGCAATTGTTCGAGGATTGATCTAATGCAATAAAACTGGGTAGTAAAGAGGTAATATCAAAGTGTTACTTGCCTTGTTGATGTTCCGTGAAACCTAGAGACTCGTAGTAGCACGCTTCACACTCCAGGTACTCTATCGCAAATAAACAAGCATACAATAAGCACTCAACTAGAAGCACGGGTAAAACTCAAATAAGAGATCTAACCAGAAAGTTCAACTTAAGAACTCCGGTTTGCAAAAAGAATCAAATCAAACGAAGCAACAAAACTCAAACTGTGAAAGAAACAAGCTCTGTTTACTAATTTGGACTTAAGTCAAATTTTACAGTAGCAAAATCATGCTCAAGTTGGTTAAAGAGAAAGAGGTCTTCGAGATGAAACTCTAGGCGCTTGAATCGCCTGATTCCGATAAACAAGCGAAAAGATAAACTAAAACGAAAATCAGGGCAGAAATCACGATCGGAAATAATCGTGGAAAATCCCTGGAAAAAGAAAACTGACGAACAGGCTAACAAACGAACGTTTGCTGTCTGCGGCTAATGAGTAGAAACCGTTTGTTAAAATGAACGAATGAACGGGCGTTCGCTAAATAACTAAACTGGAAAAGAATTGATCTAAAAATAAAAATAACGGAGGGTTCATTTAAAAAAACGACGGTTAACCGGCAAAAACCGGCGGCGGATCTGGCGACTACCTCGACGGCAGGATCGGCGGCGGCTCCGGTGATGGCCGGCGGCGGGGCTTTGGCGGCGCGGGGCTCCGGCGCTGCGGGACTCGCGGCGGCGGCGGCGGCGGCGGCGGATCAGGCGGGCTGGGCTAGGGTTTGGGGCGGCTCGGGCCTCGCCTCTTAATAGCCGGCCGGGCTGGAGTCCTAGTCCGGCATGGCCCGGCTAGGTCGGTTGACTTTTTATTAAATAATTCTGCGTGCAAAAAAAATATAAAAGAAATACTAAACGACTCAAAAAATCCTGAAATAAATTTTCCCCGTCCTCTAAAAATATAGCGGACAAAGTGAACATTTATTTGGGCCTCTAATGCAATTTTGAAAAAGGCATATTTTTCCTAATTCAAATAAAATAGCGATAAAACTCCAAATAAAAAATACTTATTTGATTTTAATATTAAATCTCCAATATTTCTTTATTTTGGGAAAGTCATTTTATCCCCTCTCTTTTATTTTCATAAAAGAAATATTCAAAGAGAAAATAATTAAAATCAAATGATCCTCTTTTCAAAATTTGAGAAAACTCAAATATGAAAATAACGAAATCCCCAACTCTCTCCGTGGGTCCTTGAGTTGCGTAGAATTTCTAGGATCAAGCCAAAATGCAATAAAATATGATAGGCAATGATGATCTAATGTACAACATTCCAAATTGAAAATTTGGGATGTTACAAACCTACCCCCCTTAAGATGAATCTCGCCCTCGAGATTCGGGTTGGCTAGAAAATAGGTGAGGGTGATCCTTCCATAAATCTTCCTCTCGTTCCCAGGTTGCTTCATCCTCGGTATGGTGGCTCCACTGAACATTGTAGAACTTGATAACCTTCCTGCGTGTGACTCGGCTGGCAAACTCAAGAATCTTGACTGGTTTCTCCTCGTAGCTCAAATCACTATCCAATTGAATCGCTTCTAGTGGCACTCTATCTCTCAGAGGAATATCAGCCATCTCTGTATGGCACTTCTTTAACAGGGAAACGTGGAACACACCGTGAACTCCTGACAATCCTTCAGGCAATTCCAACTTGTAAGCAACTTCTCCCATATTCCAAAACTTTGTATGGTCCCACAAAACGTGGTGCTAACTTTCCCTTAACTCCAAAACGCTTAACTCCTCGAAGTGGGGACACACGAAGATAAACTCTGTCTCCGACTTCGTAAACCGTCTCCTTGTGTTTCGAATCCGCATAGCTCTTCTGCCTGGACTGTGCTACCTTGAGTCCATCGTGAATCAACTTAACCTTCTCTTTAGACTTTTTAATCAAATCTGGTCCAAACAACTGACGGTCTCCAACTTCATCCCACAACAATGGTGTCCTACACCTCCTTCCGTACAAAGCTTCGAAAGGAGCCATATTCAAACTGGCTTGATAATTGTTGTTGTAAGAGAACTCTGCATATGGCAAATTGTCGTCCCAACTAGATCCATAATCTAGCGCACAAGCTCTCAACATGTCCTCCAGAATCTGATTGACTCTCTTGGTCTGTCCATCTGTCTATGGATGAAAGGCTGTACTGAACTCTAGCCTGGTACCCAAAGTTTCATGCAACTGATTCCAGAACTTTGAGGTAAACTGGGTTCATCTGTCTGATACAATGGTCCTCGGAACTCCATGCAGACATACGATCCTGGTCAGGTATATCTTTGCCAACTTAGCACTGGTATAAGTGGTCTTCACTGGGATGAAATGAGCTACCTTCATCAAATGATCGACTACAACCCATATCGAATCATAGCCTGAACGAGTCCTGGGCAATCCCATGATAAAATCCATGCCTAGCTTATCCCACTTCCATTCGGGTATCGGCAATGGCTGTAGCAATCCTGCTGGCTTCTGATGCTCTGCCTTCACTCTCTGACATACATCACAAACTGCTACATACTCCGCAATATCCTTCTTCATTCCGGTCCACCACAAACTGTCTTTCAAATCTAGATACATATTGGTGTTTCCTAGGTGAATCGAATATGGCGAATCATGGGCCTCTTGCAGAATCAACTTCCTGATCTCTGGGTCATTAGGCATATATACGCGGTCCTCAAACCATAAGGTATCGTGTTCATCCTCACAAAATCCCTTAGCTTTTCCTTTGCTCATCCTTTCCTTTACCTCGGCAATCTCTTTGTCAGTCTTCTGAGCTTCTCTGATCTTATCCATCAAAGTAGACTGAATTTCCAATGCTGCTACATAGCCTCTCGGAACTATTTCCAAACATAGCTCACAAAGATCCTCTGCTAACTCTTGGGGTATCTCTCCGGTCATGAGCATATTGACATGGCTCTTGCGACTCAACGCATAAGCTACTACATTGGCCTTTCCAGGATGATAATGCAACCTCATATCATAATCCTTGATGAGCTCCAACCATCTCCTTTGCCTGAGATTCAACTCCTTCTGCGTGAAGATATACTTCAAACTGTTGTGATCCGTGTACACCTCACAATGGTTTCCGATAAGAAAGTGTCTCCATGTCTTCAACGCATGCACTACGGCTGCTAACTCCAAATCATGGGTAGCATAATTCAACTCATGGGGTTTAAGCTGCCGTGAGGCATATGAAACAACTCTTCCCTCCTGCATAAGCACTGCTCCAAGTCCTCAACGAGAAGCATCACAATACACTTGATAATCCTTGCATTGATCTGGCAGAATCAACACTGGAGCTGTAACCAAGTGTTTCTTCAATTCCTGAAAACTGGCCTCACATTCCTCAGTCCATTTGAACTTAGTTTTCTTCTTTAACAACTCTGTCATAGGCTTTGCAATCTTCGAGAAATTCTCAATGAATCTCCGGTAGTATCCTGCGAGTCCAAGAAAACTCCGGATCTCTCCAACTAACGTAGGTGCTTCCCAATTTGTCATAGTGACAACCTTGGTGGGGTCTACTGCTATTCCTTCTCCGGATATAACATGTCCGAGGAATCCAACTTCCTTCAACCAAAACTCACACTTGCTGAACTTGGCATATAACTGATGTTCTCTGAGCTTCCCAAGTACCAAACGCAAATGCTCCTTATGCTCCTCTTCGCTCTTCGAGTAGACCAGAATATCATCAATGAACACCATGATGAACTTATCCAAAAACTCCATAAACACTTTGTTCATCATGTTCATGAAATAGGCAGGTGTGTTAGTCAGACCAAATGACATAACTATATACTCATATAGCCCGTACCTTGTGGTAAAAGCTGTCTAGGGTATATCCTCCTCTCGAATCTTCAGCTGGTGGTATCCTGACCGCGGATCGATCTTGGAAAATACTTTACCTCCTTGCAACTGGTCCAACAAATCATTGATCCTCGGCAGTGGGTACTTGTTCTTGATTGTCACTTCATTTAATCCTTGATAATCAACAACCATCCTCAACGATCCATCCTTATTCTCCACTAGAAGCACTGGTGATCCCCAAGGTGACGAACTTGGGCGAATATAGCCTTTATCCAGTAACTCCTTAATTTCCTTCTTAATTTCCTCCAAATCCTTTGTGGGCATCCTGTACGGTCTCTTAGATATTGGCCCTGTGCCTGGCAAAAGTTCAATCAAAAACTCGATGTCTCTATCCGGTGGCATGCCTGGCAACTCTTCTGGAAATACATCAGGGAATTCCTTCACCACTGGTACTTCCTCCTGCACAACTCCTGATAAGGAATTTACTTGAGTCCTCTTTGACACATGTCGGGATACATACTTAATCCTCTTTCCTTCTGGGGTGGTGAGCATAATCGACTTACTGGCGCAATCGATGTTTCCTCCATACATCGATAGCCAATCCATACCCAAAATCACATCCAAACCTTGCGACTCCAGAATTATCAGATCTGAGGGGAAAACATGCCTACCTATGGCCAATGGCATCTGAAAACATCCTTGGCTTGCCATATGCTTTGCTCCTGGCGAGCTTACTAACATAGGTGTTCTAACAACTTTGGTGGGCAACTTATACTTATCCACAAATCCCCTTGATATGTATGAATGCGATGCACCAATATCAAAAAGAACGTTTGCAGCAAATGACTTCACCAAAAACTTACCTATTACTGCATCTGGCTGGGCTTCAACCTCCTCCACGTTAACGTGGTTCACTTGTCCCCTGTTCAAAGGGTTGGGCTTCTTCCCAGAGCTTCCATTTCCATTTCCATTCTTTGCTTCAGAACACTCCGTGGCTTAATGTCCATTCTTCCCGCACTTGAAACAAGTAATGTGACTTAGATCCTTCTTGGCGGGTGTTGCTGGGTTGGAACGGTTCTGGCCATTGCTTGCTCCATTACCATTTCCCATTCTTGGGGCCACTATGGTTGTGCGAACTTCCTCCATTGTGATTGTGACCTCCATGGTTATGTTGAATGTGTCCTCCCAAGTTCGGGGTAAAACGGGGCCTCTACTAAGCTCCAGAATTGTAATTTCCTTGTCCATACTTCCTCTTGCGGTTGTCAATCGGCTGCTGCTTCCCTTCAATCATGAGAGCTCTATCTACCAACTCCTGGTAGTTGTTGAAGGTTTCCACCATCAACTGCATGCTCAGCTCATCATTCAGTCCTTCCAGAAACTTCTCCTGCTTAGCTGCATCCGTCGCAACGTCATCTGGGGCATAACGTGCTAACTTACTAAAATCATCCACATACTGGCCAACTGTGCGTCCCCCTTGGCGCAAGTTGCGAAACTCGCGCTTCTTCATGGCCATAGCTCCTGCTGAAACATGGGCAGTACGAAAAGCCTGCTGGAACTGGTCCCATGTGACAGTGTCGATGGGGTAAGTGGCTGTGAAAGTCTCCCACCAAGATGTTGCGGGTCCATCAAGCTGATGTGCGGCAAAACGCACACTCTCCGCATCTGTGCATCCTGCAGTGGTCAACTCCCTTCCAATCTTGCGAAGCCAATCATCTACAACTATCGGCTCGGTGCTACTGGAGAACACCGGCAGATTTAGCCTTAGGAAATTGGCTAAGTGATCAACAGGTGGTGGTGGTGGTGGGTTGTTGTTGTTGTTCCCCTGGTTCTGATTCTAGACTAGTATCTGCATCAATGCATTCCGCTGCTGGATCAACTGAGTGAGCTCCGATGGGAAAGCAAATCCATTGTCGCATCTCGGAGGCATCTGAGGGTTTAGAAAAGATGAGAAATAGAATAGAATGAGGTCTAGAGGGAAAACACTACCCATATGCACATGATACAAATACAATCAATATCACTCCAATCAATTCAATAAAGGGCATACATCGGTCTAACTATCGTTACAAAAGTGCTTGGACTATACTATATACATTGGGGAATACTACTAATGATATGGTGGTCGACTAGAAAAATTGATCAGTGGAAGACTCCATGATGTCTGCTCCAGCTTCATCAACAAATTCATCATCGCTATCGTCGGGGTCCGAGTCGGTGTCGTCGATGATGATGTAGTTCTACGGACAAGTGGAATCGTCGTCTTCTCCTCCTGGCGCGGGGTCTCCCATGAATACTCCTAGCTTCTTAATCAGATCGTCATTCTTCTCCACGAGTATCATCAGTTCCTCCTCATATCCATCGCGTGTAGACTTGAGTTCTTCCTCCAGCTCTGTGATCCTGATCATTGCCTTCTTCAGATCTATCATGCCTGCGCACATTTGGTTCTCCTGGCGACGAATGTGCTGGTTTAACTCCTGGATGAAAGCTGCAATAGATCTATCCTTCCTGGTGTTGATCGTCTCCCATTGCTCATCTCGGCACCCACAAATCTGGTAGATAGTATCCTTGAGATCCTTGTGGTAAACTTCTCCAATGCGTCCCATGGTGATGTGGGCTGCCATGCTCTTTCCTAGACTCCAGGTTGGTGCGTCAAAGGAAAACTCTATGGGCTCAGTGACTGGCATGAACGTCCTTCCTGGAACTTGAACTCGAATCATCCAATGCTCCTCTTCTGGTAAAGTGGCGATGTAGGTCCCGGTGAAGCTTGGTATTCTGATGTTCAGGTATCTAGTGACTTCCTTCAAGTGTCGTCCAAAAGGTGTGTCTTCATCCGGTTGAGTGAACTTGTTCCTTGCATCCGCCATCCTAAAGAGTAGAAAAGGGAGAGGAGTCAAAAATGAGAAGAGGGTAGTGATCTAGGGCTTTAGCTTAGTGGTCATGTCCTACATTCAACGTGTGCTCTGATACCATCTTGTAGCGACCAGACCACAAACAGTCTGATCTCTATGCATCAGTGTCATCCCTGGTTTCAAAAGAGAACTTATTACAATAAATATGGCTTAAGGCCATCTAAAAACGATAATAGCAGAAGGCTTGGAAGATAAAGTGAGTCCATCAACTCCAACGGCATCACTGAGTGAAAGACAACGACCTATGGCACCTCACTCGTCATCTGAAAAGTCTACAACATGAACGTCGCAGCCTGAGACGGGTCAACACATGGAATATGCTGGCAATGTAACACAAGAGAGTAATGAACAGAATAAATGCTATCACTACATGCATATTTTGCTGGTGGAAAGCTCTATGGTTAGCAGTTTTGCATAAAGCCAATTTTTTCCTACAATGAAGGAATAAATTTTATTTAACTATCATGGTGGTTGTTAAACATTGAGAAGGTTCCTCCAACTCAATCCCAATTAAGCATCATCATTAAACCCAATCAGATTAAAATTAGAGTGACGAGATCAAATCAATAATTCAAGTACTAGATACTCAAGATGTCCATAACCAGGGACACGACTAACCATGATTAGTTTATACACTTGGCAGAGGTTTGCGCACTTTTCCCCACAAGACTCGAATACATCCATGGTCGGAGAAATGAGACACAGTCTTTCTGAAACAATAACTCTTTACTCTGGGTGGACAGTTACACCTGCTTTCCCCTACATCTGCTAGCCCACCATTGAAAGAGGTCTTGCAACGTACTCAACTATGCTAGAGCCCATATTAGCTTGTGGCTGCACACGGAAGTTTCTAGCATGAATAATCTTATGATCCCTTTGAGCCTGGGTGGCGGACCGTAGGATGATCACATGGGTACTCCGGGATATCCTAGGATAACACTGGATTCTCCAGGTGCCCTGACAACCACTGGGTACTCCAGTGTGCCTTCAAGCAATCCACCCAGATGTGTATTTAAGTATCCACCTTAAGTTAACTATTAATTAATAACACTCACATCTGACATGAATCACTCGAACCAAACCACGTCTACAAGCACAGCATAGCAATATAACACTACAAAAAAAGACACATCCATGACATTTTGGGTCGAACGGAAAAAATTTATGTCATACATATGACATTTCTATGATGATAATTGTGACAAAACCGAGTATCATCATAGATGTGGTGGGCTCCTACTTCTATGACAAAAAATCATGACAGAAAATGGGCTTTTCGTCCTGGGCAGGCCGGAGATGCAGCTGCATGACATTCTTTGTGCCGTCCATGACGGAAAAAACCGTGGTAGAAGCGAGGGCGAGGAAAATTTCGGGGAGTTCCCAGTTACGGTGGGAGGTCGGGGGGCGAGCGATGCGCGTTTCTCTTGTACACGTACGCGCGTGTGTGCGAGGCGTTGGCTCTAACTGAACCCGAGCGAGGCGTTGGGCTCTAACTGAACCCGAGCGATTGCACTGCAGGCTACGCGTTACTGAACCTGAGTGATCGATCGATGGCTGTTAACTAAACCCGATCGAGCGATTCCTTTGCTACTGCGACTAACTAAAGCCGATCAATGCTGCCTCTCTGGATGAACAGTGAGTGTTGCGGGGGGGTTGGATGAACAGTGAGCGGTGGCGTTGCCTCTGGATGAACAGGACCCCGTGGTGTGGAGGGCTGGATGAACAGGACGACCCCGTGGAGGGCTGGATGAACAGTAGACGGTGGAGGGGTGCCTGTGGAGGGCTGGTTGAATAGTAGCCGATGGAGTAGCGCGTGGTGGAGGCTGGATGAACAGGAGCCCGTGGAGGCTGGAGGAGGTCGACGGTGGAGATGAACAGTATCCCGTGGAGTCCCGTTTTGCGGTATGCCACACCCCTCCCGATGAATAGGACCCCTGTTTCGACCGTAGTGCTCCAACACAAGTCCATTTCGTCCGTTTTGCGGTACGCCACACCCCTCCCGATCAACAGGACCTCCGTTTCGACCGTAGGAGGTCCGTTTCCTCCGTTTTGCGGTACGCCAGACCCCTCCCGGTGAACAGGATCCTGTTTTGAACGTGGACGATCGAACACAAGGCTGTTTCCTCCGTTCTGCAGTATGCCAGGCCTCGTTTCCATCGTCTGTTCCGTCCAAGCCCTCTCGATGAACATGATGACGCATTCCATTCTGACCCAGCCAGTTGGCTCCCCATGAACACGACGACGACGTTGTTTCTCCGTTCCGACCCAGCCATGTACACGAGCCCTGGCCATACGTATGCACGAGTAGGCGTTTGAGACCCCGCCCGTATGTACACATACGTGGCCGCATTTTCTTTCTTGCACACTGGCCACTGTACGTACGTGTACATGCTACGTGCGCGCCTCTACTACGACATGTATGCCCCTCTACTATGACACGTGCACGCCTCTACATCGACCAGTATATATGTACGTACACGTTCGCGACCAGAATGACAACGCTACGTACGCTTCGACTAGGTGGGTCCCGACTGTCAGGCACTTCCTTGAGTGCGAAGATGTAGCTGGTGGGTCCTAGCAGTCAGGGGGGAAACGGTTTTTTCGTGAAATACAGTGGCCCGTCAGGTGGGTCCCTGCTGTCAGGTGGAGGTATCATTATTTTCCGCGTAATAAGGAGGTACTTCCTTGCTGCGGCCGTTGACCCAGCTGTCAGCCTCTCCACGTACAATCCACATCCGATGGAAGTCGTTCCTTGACCATGTTGACCATGCCGCGCCGAGAGCACCAGGGCGGTGGATGACGGCGAGGGCTAGGAAGGGGACGACGCGAAGCCGGGGAAGACGCGATAGTGGATGCCCACGCGGAGAGGACTACGAGAGTTCACTCGTTCGGCTGTGGTGTGAGGCTGGCGTCGCCGAAGGGTCTGGCCAGCGGTTGGAATAGTAGGGGGTGGTGAGGCCTCCGCGGCAGCACAGCCGGCCACGAGAGGCAGGAGCAGGCGGCACGACCGGCGCTGCTTTGGGCGGCTGGAGCAAGAAGACCAGAGGTTGAAGAATCACTACGGCCGTTGGATGGACATCGTACGGTCACTGGAGCTAGAATCGTTCATATTGACTAAGTTGACAAAGCCCTCCATCCCTTTCAACTTAGTAGGCCCACAAGTCAGCCTCCCACCAAGGTGGGTCCCAACTAGCAGGGGGAGTATTCATTTTTTTGTGTAATAAGGAGGCACTTTCGGTGGGTCCGAGCTGACAGCGGGGGGACGTTTTTTCGGGAAAGATGGTGGCCCGTCCGGTGGGTCCCAGCAGTCAGGGGGAAACATTTTTTCGCGAAATAAGGTGGCCTGTCAGGTGGGTCCCTGCTGTCATGTGGAGGAATAATTATTTTGCGCGTAATAAGGAGGCACTTCCTTGCGGCCGCCGTGGACCCAGTTGTCAGCCTCTCCATGTATAGTACCCTTCCGATGGAAGTTGGTCGTTGACCACATTGACCACGCCGCGCCGAGAGCACCAGGGCGGTGGACGATGGCGAGGCCTATACGTGGAGCCGGGGAAGATGCAGCAGTGGAAGCCCACACGGAGAGGAGTACGAGGGTTCACTGGTTCGGCTGCGGTGTGAGGCTGCTGTCGCCACAGAATAACAGGGGGTGTGGGTGAGTGGAGGTATGGCCTGGCCAGCGGTGGGACTAGTATGGGGGCGGTGAGGCCTCCACGTCAGCACAGCCAGCCACGGGAGGCAGGAGCAGGCGGCACGACCAGTGCTGCTTTGGGCGGCTGGAGCTAGAAGACCAGAGGTTGAAGAAGCACTACAGCCGTTGGATGGACATCTTACGGTCACTGAAGCTAGAATCATTTATATTGACTAAGTTGACAAAGCCCTTGGTATACTCCAACTTAGTAGGCCCACGGGTCAGCCTCCCAAACGGTGCGCCCCAGATGTCAGGGTGAGGAATCATTTTTTGGGTGGCGGAAGCTAAGAATATCCGAGATTGAAGAAGAAGCACGACATCCGTTGGATAGACATCCAACGGCCACTACTGCTAGAACCGTGTGTTGACTATAATAAGTTGACAAAGCCTTGCATACGCGTCAACTTATTTTTTTTAGGGGACGCGTCAACTTAGTAGGCCCACAAGTGTGTGGTAGAGAACTTATTGCACATTTGCGATTTGTAAGAATGTACAACCCATTTTTGAATTATAATGGAATTTACTGCAGCCCATTTATAGTTTGTTAAAAGTACAACCCATTTTCTAGCTAGGACAATGATTAATAATTTCAACCAACTGTTGAAGACAGAATACAACAAAATTTCCCACATTTTGATGGGATCCAAAATATTTTTATCCCAACATTTCTAGTCAGATTAAATATAAATTTGTATTGCGTAAAAATCCAACGAAACATTGCGCGTGCAACAATGAAAATTTAAGATTTTCAAAATCCATAAATAATATTTTTATTGTTACTGCCCAGTTTTTATAATTACATCTCATTTATTATTTTTTAAAGCCCATTTTCCTGTTAAGCCTAATGCATCCCTCATAGGAAAGATTTGCAGCCCAGCGGGGCGGAGAATAACAAGTTGACCTTGCCTGGGTATTCCTCAAAGAAACGTATAGCTGGGCTAGCCATTTTCATCTTGAAAAAATTAGTATCTGGGCTGGATATCTAGCCTGGGCTAGACGGGCCACAGCCCGCCCAGTTAATACCCTGCTCTCCTCTGAACAACAATGAAATCAGTGCCAAGAAAAACTCTGTAGTGCTCACGCCTCAAAAACACAAATACTGCTCGAGCTGCTTGGTCCCAGCTGTCGGCCGCACCTTGTGAAATTCTCTCATTTATATTGACTACATAGGTTGACAATGGTGTGGGACCGTGATGTCACGAAACCAAGGGGAAGCAAAAAAAAATATAGTTGTACATAATAAGGAGGCACTTGCGTATGTACGGCTATGGCCCTAGTGGGTCCCTAGTGTCATCCAGTCAAAATAAAGTCATCTCCTGAATCCTCTTGTTCGTTGACGATGTTAACAATGCTCGGCGTCACGGCGAACGCAACAACTCGAAGGACAACGGAGAGGGACTCGCGGGCCCTATGGATGGTCTGATACAGCGCCCGCTGCTCATTCAGGAAGCCAGGATCATCGGACACCTATGAGCACCTTCGAGAAACTAAGACGGCATGAAACGGTAAGGCCGCGCTTGGGAGCTGTGGTTTGTTTCAAACCTGTATTAACATACCAGTGTAATTTACTCGTCATCGGAAACAACGCGTAAAAATACAGGCGTAATGAAACGTGGGCAAGGCAGAAACAGCAGCTAACGGCTGGATTAGCAATCGTCCGAGTGTCGTTCAGTGTTTTTATCATGTGTGAAGTACTTCTGATATTTTACTAGTCAAAATCGACCAACCAAGCGCTTCGCCCAAGACCATCTGCTTTCATTTACAAGCGGTTTTGGTTGGAAAACGACGATCCAATCACGGCCTAATATCATGAGTTGGTGGGAAGATCATATGGCTTCACGTCTAACCTACCTAACTTGTCGTATAGGCTATGAATGAAACATAAGACAATGAACTTCTTAATCATGGAAACAGCAGAAGAGGATGATCTTCTTAACAAGCAAATCACTGGCATTAGATCGACATGCAAAACAATATGAAGCATTATTCTTAGGAGGCACGGTGAACAGCTCGTGATGCCGCATGCCACAACATTCCAAGCTCAACTTTGCAATCAAACACAAGGCCTGGCATTACATATACAATATTCAAAACAAACTCTTAACACAGGAATATCTCAGCAGAGTACTATTTACTTCTAAACTGAACACTAGAATAGGAAAAACACTCGACGCTGCTCACAGCAAGGGCGTCCCACTCAAAAATATCAAATGCATGTCTTCCTGCTAACATCAATGAGCAAATTTTGACAAGGTTTTCCAATTCCAATATATTAAACTAACGTCTTCTTGCTAACATCAATGATTAAACTTTGACAAGCTTTTCCCATTCAAAATATGTAATGTCTATGATCGTGGAGTCCTGTCGTAGCTTCTTGTACTTGTTTGGGCACTTTTTGCCCAGTTCACTCCATGTATTGTTAAATTGCCAATGCTCTCTGCAGACTAGTCATGTCACCAGCGTCTAATAATACTCTGTAAAGCTTCTCGGTCATTCCTTCTGTAATGTAGCGCAAACAGTGACTGCTTCTTTCTGCAAAGTGGAACGACCAACTGGACCTAGTAATGCAGCAGTTTGCCTTGGACACGTTGGCTCCTTTTGTGGAGTTCAACTAAAATCGAAGTCGGAATAAAACCGAGCTTTAATTTTGATATCCCTGTAAGCAACAATAGGTATAAGGGAAACAACTATTGAGAAATAACGGTTGATGACTTGTACTCCCAGAAGAAAAACATCTACTGATCTACTTTATCTTAATGGGAAACAATGCAGGAGAGTAGCAATTCTCCATCAGTGTGATTCATTCATATTGACTGAGACATTATCTTAACAATGCCTTGTTTCAACATGTATAAAGAACGACAAAGCAGAAAAGTACCATTCCTAAAACACTGCAACTGATTCATTTTAACAGAGACATTATTTTAACAATACCTTGGTTAAACATGTAGAAAGAACTACAAAGCAGGATAGTACCATTCCTAACAAGTGTTGCAGTATTGAACTAAGATTCAGTAGTTAATTAATTCTAAGAGTGGCATTGCTTAATTTTACCAGCGGTATTAGATTAACGAAAAGCATAAACAGTTCCAGGGGAGAGTGGGCGCAACAACAATATGTGTTTCCATCTACTTATAAAGGGGGTGATGCAGAGTTTGTCGTAACAAAGCAACAAGCATCATGTCTGGGTTGGTCCCATTTTTGTTCACTACTTAATGGGAAAAGACAGCAATACATTAGCTTCAATTCAACATTTATTTAAAATAGTACCAATACAAGTAGCACAACATCTCAAAGCACACTGCACAATCATGTGGATGAAGGCCTGTACTGACCTTTCATGAGAAGACCAGGATAAAATACAAATCTGCCAACACGAATAGGAAATCCAATCTCGTTTTGTGCAGTTGCACTGAAATCAAGCAAAGTGTTTCGCGTAGCGAAGCAAAATGTCGCAATAGCAACAAGTTGAACAGATATCCCTGTTTAAACAGAGGCAAAAAAGGAATCAATTACTAGCTAATAAAGGAGGATGAAACATGCGGCCACAAAAATGGTAATCCCGCCAATCCCTAACAGGTGTTGCAGTTTTGAAATAATATTCAGTAGTTAATTCTGAGAGTGGCATCAATTACTGGCTTATAAAGGGGGTGATGCTGAATTTGTTGTAACAAAGCAACAAGCATCATGTCTGGGTTGGTCCCATTTTTGTTCACTACTTAATGGGAAAAGACAGCAATACAATAGCTTCAGTTCAACATTTACTTAAAATAGTACCAAAACAAGTAGCACAACATCTCAAAGCACACTACACATCATGTGGATGAGACCAAGATTTGAAACAACTCGCCACGAAGACTGGAAACAAATCTCAATCTCCTTTTCTGCAGTTCCACCAAAATTAAGCAAAGTCACCCGGTGTGACATTCAAGTTGAACTGCACAAAACACTCTTAAACATAAGTGCTTCGAGTAGCAAGCAAAATGTCGCAATAGCAACAAGTTGAATCGAGACCCCTATTTTAACAGAGGCAAAAAAGGAAACAATTACTTGCCAATAAAGGAGGATGAAACAAACGGTGACAGAAAGAAGCATCTAACTTATCTTGGATGGAAAACAAACTAGGATAGTAGCATTTCTAAAATGGTTGCATTGATTCATATTAACAAAGACATTCTCTTGAAACAATATTCGTTAAAAAATGTAATTCACTTTTAACAGTGGCATTGCTTCAATTTTCCGATGGCATTCTTAGATTAACAACAGCCAAATAGCTGTATGGGACATGCCAGCACCATGTGCGTCCGCACGTATAAATGGGAGATGCAGAGTATGTAGCCAAGCAGCATATATGCGTTGGTCCCATATTTGTTCTCTTTGAACCTTTTTCCTATGTGAGGGCAGCAAATCTAGTCCTACACAAACTACCCGACCCCCCTGTTTCTTTCCCTTTTCAACAAAGAGATCGGTTCCTTACAGATGTTTGTACTGGGTTACCTCCTTTTTCCCTTTTCGACTAAGAAAGTGGCTGGATAGCCAGTCTATACTACTTTCCGTGCCTCCTAACCACCTCCTAGATTCTTGCTCCAGCCCACCGCACCCTTCTATCCTCTTTGAACCAAGACCTAGATTCGACTAGAGATCGAAAAAGATCCACATGCAGCTAGAGCAACGATGGTTTCAAAGAAACTTATGCCTTAGGGTCGTCGAGATGTGGCAAATAATGCGGCGGGAGGTCGGATCTTCCCACACTACGTATGGAAGCGAGGAAGAAGGGGTCGGTTGCCCTCCCGCACAGGCGCTGGGTGAAAGAGAACAGCGCAGCCGATAATGGATTGCCTCCCTCGCCGAAGGTGGTAGAGTGAACGCTGCACCTCCTCCCCTTCCCGGTGTGACGGGATACGGACACCTCCTTCACCAGCTGTGAGGGGGGAGAGAGAGATAAGAGGCCAACACAGTCTTGTTTAGATCTGGTGAAGATAGGGTGAGAGACTGTGAAGATAGCAAACCCTAGCAAATGAACGTTGAGCCTCCAGCGTGTATACATATATGTAGTGCGGCGAGAGTGTGGAGAGTGTAAACCCTAGCGAACAAGCGCTGAGGCTCCAGCTTATATATATACTCATGTAGTACGAACTGAGCTCCGGTGCCTTCACTGCCCCTGCTTTTGGCTGTATGAAAGGTGAGCCAACCACATTTTGGGCCCACCTGTCATAAACCCAAAGGCAGGTGCACTAAGTCAATGAAGCTGCATCCATATAGTACTCTCGTGTATACGACTAATATATAGTGGAGTGGTTTTCTTATTCTCTCCATAACAATCGTTTTATTGTGTAAGTACGAAATGAAACTCTTTATTTAACGTGCAGTGAAGAAAACTACTACTCCCTCCGTCTAGGTGGGTAAGTCATCTTAGGTTGTGCACCGTGACCAAAGAGGAGGGGAAAACGAGAAACGTTAATGTTTATTTGCTAATTAATAGTATTGCATGCAATGAACTAACCACTGCATGTCGTGTTTGATAGTCTCAAGTCATTAAAAGCATGCACACCCTTTATCTCTTATTGGTTGAAATGTCAAGAAAAAAAAAGCAAGGTAGAAGTTAATGCATCGCGCCTAAGTGTTTTGGAATTATTTGGTTCTCGTAAGATGACTTACTACACACCTAGACGGAGGGAGTACTACTTCCGATGAACTAACGATCCACGCCCACGCGTCCTGGTCGCACTTACTGTCCTTCACATGTGGTACACTACTCTCCCTTAAGTGAACAACCACACATGCGCCAAATTATCGGAAACGTGTGAGAGTGTGTACAAATAAAGAATTTTAATTTCAATTATCGGAAAGGTTTGAGAGTATTACAAAGTTTGACTTCAGTCAAATCTAATATGCGGAGTAAATAAAAATGGAGGGCTACTACGTCCATCTGGGTTTTTAGTCCACACCATTTTTTAAATCAAAGTTAATAGCTGGACAAATAAAATTACAGGGGAGCTGGAGACAAAGTTGTGAGAAGGCTTAGAAATCAATACAAAACTTATGCTCTTAGTACCAACGTCGATCCTTCTTCGAGGAAACATTTGGTTCATAGCCAATTGTGTGATAAAATTGCACCAACGTGAAAGACGACTGCGTCTCCAACGCAACCAAGGTGAACTGACGAAGGATATCATCTTTGTGCGTAACAAGCAAAGAGCACTGATGGAAGACAGCTTGTTTTTCATTGAAAATTGATCAGCTTCACCAGCCGACGCAACCATGAGGCGCAACCATGAGCATCGATAGGTCATCGTGGTGATGCATCATCCATTTGGCATCAAGTTTGGGTGAGGCACCTATGAAGTTCGACAAATCCTCACTGTGGTCTGTTTCTTCTCAGTAATCAAGCTCGAGGAAGGAAGAACCACGTGGCAGAGGACAGTGAGGCGGAACAACAATGGCCATCCAATTTTGTGCAGTTCCACTAAAATTGAGGAAGACATGCCCGGGTATGGAGATACGCATCGCTGTTTCCAAAAATATAAAAAAGGGATATAGTGTTGTTACTTTGTTTTACAAGATTAGCAACGACATCTCAATTGTCAATAAGAATTAATGAAAAGTACACCAACAAACAGAAGCATCATAATTATCTTGATGGGAACTAAACCAGGATACCCGAGAAAAAAAGCATTTCTTCATTTAACCAGTGATAGTACTACCACCATATGGACAATGACCGCACAACCACCATGTACTTTTTGTCGAAACAACATGTATACCTCCACCGAGGCATAAATCAGGACAACTTTTCGAGTGGCATTTCCTCTATAATAGTACTAGTAGGTGATGTTGGACCAGCCGACGAACCCTAGCTACTATACATGGGGAGCTAGGGAGTAGTCGCATAGAAGAAAACCCGCACGCAGCGACCTGGGGAGCTGGACCAGTACAAGAAGTTATACATCAGGTGGGCGAGATGTCGTTTAGGCGGGCGGGCGGGATCTGCCCACACAACGGCAGCGAACAAGGGCGCGGAGGATCTTCGTCCGCTCCAGCGTCGGCTCCGAGAGGACGGTGCGCATCGGCTTCCTCCATCGCTGACGGCGACAACATTAACGCTGCACCTCCTCACTTCTCGCAACGGACGGTATTCAGTCAGATCTGTGACCACCGGTGAGGAGAGAGATAGAGGGGACATTGTCATCTTGTTTTGATATGGAGAGGGTGAGAGAGCGAGACACGAGAAACTCTATCAAACAAGAGGCTATAATGGAGTAAAAAAATCTCCATAGCAGTGGTTTTAAATAGAATACGCGTGTTCCCGGAAAAAAGAAATGAAAACTGGCGGACAATTTTTTAAGGGTCTGTCTAGGACACATCTAGATGTGACATAGTTATGTCACATCTAAGTTGATGTCCACTCTATTTGTGGTCTATTTTTTTGTCCTAGTTTTTTTTCTTATTGCTACATTATATACTTGTGGGAGCTTAGATGTGATATCCTTAAATAATATCTAGATGTGAATTAGACAAACTGATTTTTTAACGTACCAAGAAAGAAAACTCAATCAAAAACACGCCCCCGCTTCCAGGTCATGAGAGTCATCGTGCACACACACATAGACATAGACATGCATATCCGTGTTTACGTAAAATCCATTTCCATCTCCATCTCCAATCATATTTGTCCAACTGGCACATTATTTACGTTGTTAATTATATATGCAGCAATATTAACGTACAACATCTCTTGTTTGCGGACGTCCAGACCGCTGCCACGGCCGGTCCTGACCAACCCGAACCCTCTTCATCACCCGCGCGTGCTTCCCGCCCGAAACAGTCAGTGCCGCATTCATGCCCGGCCAGAGAGGACGCGACCTCTCATTGGTGCCGGCATTGAAGCCGCGCCGGCCGAGAGAGCATCGCCCGCGCCGCTTCCGGGTGCACGCGGCTGCTCCGCGTTCAAAGGTCGCAATAGCCGGCTACAACATGCATGTAAAAAGTTCTTGGGAGTCCATGCTACAGCTAGTTGTCCTCACCCAACTCATCAATCTCTTCTAGTAGTGCTAGTACTCCATGGCGCGATCCATCGACAAGCAGGCGGGAAAGTTATCGTATACTCGGTTTGCGGTGAGTGGCATGCCGAGCGACCGTGTGGGGTCGAGCCGTGGAGGAGGGTGAGACACGAACACGACAGATGTGATTTAAACGTTGGTTTTGCTCGATGGCGCGATCCAACGAAACGAAACATTGGTTTCTCTCCGTTTCCATTTTTTCTCCGGAAAAACGGAAACTTTCCACTCCATTTTCATTCCTATTCCAAGGTTGCCCCGTTACAACATTCCATCAAATACAAAGGAAAACTAACACGCATGCTGATGCATCTCAATGATTCACAGATCATAGCCAATATTTACTTCACAACTAAAGAAAAAAGTTGTGAGAGCGTGTACGAAAGAAAAACTACTGATGGGGTCACTACGACTTAAACCCTAAACCCTAAACATGATTTAATTTCCTGGCCAGGTAGAACCTGTCGAAGGAAAGACGGCTGGCACCCTCGGATCATATGATGCTTTTGTGCAGTTCCACTAAAATCGACCTGAGCATCCCTGATGGCAAAGATATTGAAGAAGTGTGATTAGAATAATAGTACTGGCACTAGTTCATGAGACATAAACTCATCACAAGTAGAAGCCAGTAGAAGTAGAGAAAGATCGACATGGAGATGGAGCTACGGCAGTGGAGCAAGCCGGCTCCAAAAGGAAGATGGACTACCTGGGACGTCGGGCTGTAGCTAGAAGGGCGGTTGGGACGCGGCATCGGCCCATACCGCGGTGACCCCCGATTGGGATGCACCGACTGTGGGTTTTCTCCCTCACCGATGTCAACGCGTCTACGCAGAACATTGTTCCCTTCCCCCAGCTGCGGGATCAGGTCCATCGTTCTATGCTTGTGAAGAGAGCAACCTAAGCAAGCAGGCGTGTAGCTTAGGCTCCTGCTAGTGTGTATATAGTGGTTTTCTCTTTCTCTCCATATCAACCATTTTATATTGTGTGCGTGTTATTGAAGAGTTAAATGATGGTTGCTTCTTCCGACTAACTTACTGTGTGATTCGACTGCTCCTTAGTGGCCCCTACATGTACTCCCCCTACGTGTATGCAACAGTCACACGTACACATGGATGCAAAAACGCGCGCGACACCCTAATGCATGCATGTCCGAGCACACGACGGACACACACGGTCACTCTCAAGTGCTCAACCTACACATGCATGCACACACATACTCAGTCAGGGTGAGCTAGTGACCGTATAAACACCGGAAAATATATATATTGAGCACAATGAGCGTATTATGAAGTCCGCTGACCGTATTTTTACAAATATACAGTGACAGACAGTGTATTTATCTCGTTTGGAATTAAGCCATATTAACCGGAGAGGAGGCAGTATGGACTAACATTACTTTGTTGTGTCCCGTCAACTTCCCGAACAAGGAGAAGCTTGCAGGACGGGAGAAGCTTGCGCGTGGTGGCTCGCAGGACAAGGAGAAACTTTTCTTTTGAGGGGACACGGAGAAATTTTTGACTAATGCAAGCTCTCCCTCGCTCAGGCGGTGGACGTGCAACAGTTAATTCGGTGTTAGATTGCCAGAAGCATACACTATACTACTAGTGCTATCATTGTTCGACTTCCCAAATAGGCGAACAGCCAAGCGCAAAGTTTATTACTAGTAGTAGTACTACTACTATAGTCTATAAAGGTATGTACTATACTAGTACTAGGAACCGGATGGAGGAGCGTCTGCACTCTTATTATAATTTTAAAATGTGATAAAGCAATCTTCAACACATTTGGTTCTCTTCGAGAGTTCTCGCATGTGATAATGGAAGTTGATTGCATGGAACACTCACCGCAATTTTTGCTTAATTCTGGCTCATATCCTTTTACAAATAGGAGCACTCGGTAATATTTCCTCTTTTTTGATGGCCCTGTTTGGATCCCTAAGTTAGAGTTAGTTTTAGTTAGTTGAGACTCAAATAACCTAGAAGTATCCAAACATGATGGGTTAGTTGGATCTAACCCACCCCAAAAAACTAGCCCACACTAGAGGAGCTTATTTGGGTTAGTTCTCCTAGGCCCACTAGAAAAATTAGTAAAAAAAGTTAACCCTCCCATCCAAACAGGATCCAAAGTAGTCAAATGATTGAGAAATAATATTTATTGTCAATCTAACCCTACCATCCAAACAGCTCTTTGGTTAGAGTTAGTTCAAGGTTAGAATCTAACTCTAACCTCTAACTGAGTTATAGTATCCAAACAGGGCTGTTATTCAGCATGTAAACGGGTCAGCAAACCTTGCGGCGCATCTTCGTGTGAACCATGCTTGCTGCACTTTGAATGTGGCCGAGAGCTGGCTTGATGAAACACCTCGCTTCCTACTTTTTTTGCGGGGTACCTCACTTCCTAGTGACCAGTGTCTTGGCTGGTCATCCTAAGAATGCTTATATATGAATAGAGCTCTCTCATTTACCTGCAAAAAAGATTAAGCCATATTAACCGGAAAGGAGGGAGTATGGACTAGCACTACTTTTTGGTGTGTCCCGTCAACTCGCAGAACGAGGAGAAGCTTGCAGGACAAGGTGAAGCTTGCTTACGCATTTTGACTAATGCAACCTACCCTCGGTGGACATGCATCAGTCCATTCGGTGTCAGATTGTCAGAGGCATACACTTTAGTACCCAACATGCGGAGTACCATCATTGTTCGACTTCACGAAGAGGTGAAGAACCAAGCACAGTAGTACGAGTAGTACTACTACTAGAACCGCATGGTGGAGCGTCTGTACTCTTATTTTTTTTAATCTCTGATAAAGTACACGTTTATTCCGGAGAAGGGCGGAAAAACCGCAGCCCAACATGTAATGAATGATATCGATCAACCAACCATGCTCGAATATATCTTGGCCTCCGTGCGAGCCCGTCTGTGTGTTCTCGCTCCTCGTCTCTCTCAAGGAACGGCGGGTGGGCTCTTTGCCGTCAATTGAGATCCGTTTGCTCACACTCATGTCCCACATATCAGTGATATGCCAAGAGGAGGTGCGTTGACCGACTGGCCATACGCGTACTTGGTTTTGCACCTTCATACTACTCCTCCCTCCGTCACAGTTTACAGGGCGCGCTTCATTATGATGCATTTCTCTCAATGCATTTCCACCACCAGAGAGACTTTAGACGCATTTGGTTTAATGCTCAGTTAATTAGGCCGTGGTAACCGCAATCAAGTCCACAATTTTCTCTCCATGTACTCCCTCCTTTCCGGTTTATAGGGCTTATCTCAAAATTTTAGTTTTTCCATTTTATAAGGCTCAATTTGGTTGTTTTCTATCACATGTTCAGATTCCAAGGTGCATTAAATCATGCATGCAAGTATTAAGAGAAAATTGACCAATGCATGCATGCATTGCAATAAATGCATTGATAAACATAATTTTTTGAGGATAACAAGTGCATTAATTAGGTTCTTTTGGGAAACTACAAAAAGTATTCCACCACTCGCCATCTACCTTGATTGGTGAGATTTTTGAATTGAGCATTATCAACCGGAAAGGAGGGAGTACTACTACGGAGTGGAGTAAGTGCATGCATGTGTGTACCCGGGGTGGAAGCACTGCATGCATGTGTGTACGCATTATTCCCTCTAGTAATAGACGCCGTGCTATAACTACCAATGCTATTTTTCAGGCCGATCGCTAGTCGCCTTGGTCCCACAGATTTTTTTTCTTTTTTCTGAAGTGCGCTCTATAAATAGTGACGGATAGAGTAGTATGAGCGGATTCAAAGAAGACCGTATTGATGGTTGCTTCTTCCGAGCAACTTACAGTGGGAAAGATGTGCACTACCCCCTCGGTTCTTAAATATACTCCAGAGTATTTGTCTTTCTAGAGATTTTAATGAGTGACTACTCAAATATTTGTCTTTTTTATAGATTAAAGTGGACTAGTACATAGGATGTATGTAGACATATTTTAGAGTGTAGATTCACTCATTTTGCTCCATATGTAGTCACTTGTTGAAATCTC